>NW_022745982.1:15361-19097 GCF_011630105.1 Anneissia japonica
GGGGGAGTCTTTATGGCCCAAAATAGTGATTTTAGTAATGTAATTCGACAGGCAAATTACAGTAATATTTTTAGAAAATTTCTTTGAAAAAATTTCGTAGGCATAGGGCCTAGGCCTAGCTAGGTATACAGTAATTTCATTTTACAGTAGTTTGGAACGATATCAGGAGTGAGGGTGCTGGCAGTGGCGTACTAGGACTACAATTTATTTGAAGCTATCTTGGGTCCGATCGTCCACACCAGTTGGGCCCAATTGTCTGTCACCCGAAGTTTTCATTACGATTATCAAGAACGTACACGATCTAGGCTCTGGGCTAGGCTTAGCTTGCTGTCGTCACTCTGCTACGTATACTACTAGAGCATAACAAAGAAAGCGACCAACGTGGTGCATTCTTAAATATTACACACATTATTTAATTGTATTAGACGACAACACGATATCATTGAGTAAACGATCTAATACCCTCGCATCGCAGTAACTGAACTAGGCCTAGCTTAGGCATGTTTTTGTGGAAAGCTAGATAGTCGTTATGTACCCGACAGTCGGCTGCCTTTATATTTTCACCTTTTTTCAGTTTGCATTCAAAAGGTACATTGCTGCACAGCCAACTGTCGGGGATATAGTATATGACTACTCATACGTATACAACAGAAAAAAACGTCGCATGGAAAATGGAGATCTAAATGAAAAAACGATGTATTTCAACAAGTATTAAAACATTTTAGTTTTATTTTAGGCCTTCTTCAAAATACCTATGCCTACAGCAGTTGATTTTTTTTGCCGTAAAACCAAAATAGTTTCATCCATGCCGACTTTCCGGTCGGTTAGCGTGAGTCCTGACTGAACTCTGCAGAAAATTCACATCGATTTTCCCATCGCGATGTAAAACAAAATGTCGGAAAACTTTTCTTTGACGCATGCGCATTTGTATAAATGTCTACACACACACACACACACTACACACAATAAAAAACAAAAGAAATGTGACTAAGAGTGATAACAATAGTTCCTATTGCATTACATGCATAGGAACTAAAAAGTATCCAGAAAGTTAGTACATATTAGCGAACCTTATAAATAATGTGACATGGACAAAGGACCTTATAAATAGCAAATCTTTTGACTAGCCAACGGACCCCTTTTATAGAGGGTCGTTTGTAAACGTCTTGTTTACCACATTAGTTCAATGACAAATCCTGTCACCCTGTCACATTGCGCTTGTTTCTGTACCATATAATGAACTTTCGATGCGCGGTGCCCTCCCTCCAACAATGTTCTATTACTAGACTTTATTAAGGCCTTTGGCAGGTCTGTCATAATATCTTATGAAATAAAATAAAATTGTTTTAGTTAAAAATCCCCTCTAAAATAATGGTATGGTCTATTATGTAAAGATCTAATTTTTCTAGATCTAGAAAACTTAAATCCACAATGTGCATAAATTAAAGTAAACCTTTATTATATTTATATAAAAAAACTGTTTCAGTTAAAAATCCCCTCTAAAAATAAAATTATACTCTAATTATTTAAAGATATAAGTTTTCAAATCCAGAAAACTAAGATATCTGATTTTTCCAGAATAGAAAACTCAGATCCACAATCTGCACATAAGTAAACCTTCTTTTATATAAAACTATATACAGTATTTAAGTGTGCTTTCAAAAAGTACTCCTATTCCTTAGTTTAAGGAATAGGAGTAGTTTAGTCTCATTGTTATTATTGTTATTTTATTTTATTGTTATTATTTTATTGTTATTTGCTTTTTCTCAGTTGGACTATATTATTTCTCTGTAAAGCGCATAGGGGCAATGTACAATATGCGCTATATAAATATAACATTATTACAGGTATTATTATTATACTGCCCTCAACACTTCCCCTTAACTTAAATAAATGTTGCATACTCTTTCTTTAAAGATCTAACATGAACACAATGCTATTACATATTTTTATTGGTGAGGTTGCAATTTCAAGCGTTGATCATGTAAAATATATTGGTGTAACTTTTAATAATGAATTAATTTGGAATATTCATGTTTATGTTTTAAATAATGCTTCCTGCATTCTTTGATTTATCGGGATTGAACAATGCAAGAACCCTACAAATAATTCCCAAAATTTACAAGGCTCTTGTTCGTAATATTATGGAGTAGGGAGTTCATCTTAGCTACCTTTAATTCTGGGTCACCATGAGAAATTATAAGAAATCCAACAACGGATGGATCTCGTCATGTCTGCATCCTTTAGAAGAGATGATTAGATTACGAGATCATGGATCTTGTCACGTGGACATCCTTTAGAAGAGATGATTAGATGACGAGATCCCGGATCTCGTCATGTCTACATCCTGTAGAATAGATGGTCAGATGACAGATCCAGGACCTTGTCATCTGATTATCTATTCTACATGATGTAGACATGTTGAAATCATGGGTCTAGTTATGTTTACATGTGAAAAGATGATCAGATGACGAGATCCCGCATCTCATCATGTGTATATCGTTTAGAAGAGATGATCGGATGACGAGATCCTGGATCTCGTCATGTGTACATCCTTTAGAAATGATGATTAGATGACGAGATCCTGGATCTCGTCATGTGTACATCCTTTAGAAGAGATGATTAGATGACGGGATCCTGGATCTCGTCATATGTACATCTTTTAGAAGAGATGATTAGATGACAAGATCTTGGATCTCGTCATGTGTACATCCTTTAGATGAGATGATTAGATGATTAGATGACAAGATCTTGGATCTCGTCATGTGTACATCCTTTAGATGAGATGATTAGATGATTAGATGACAAGATCTTGGATCTCATCATGTGTACATCCTTTAGAAGAAATGATTAGATGACGATATATTGGATCTCGTTATGTGTACATCATTTAGAAAAAATGATCAGATGACAAGATCCTGGATCTCGTCATCTGAACCTCTGGAAGGTCATTATAAGCTTCCGTACTCATACCTTAAAAATCTTACTTGTAATTCATACCAACAATACAATACAATACAATTATTTTTTCTTAATACAATTTAGGGGGTGACACCCCCCCACCCACCTTCTCTATCCGCCCAAGCAGTGCAGTGGCGGATCCAGGGGGTTCAAGGGGTTCGGACGAACCCCCCTCTGTGAAGAAACGTAACAAAATATATAGACTGGGTCCTAGCTTACAAACGGCATGCTCACCTACCTAGGCATAGGTTGGCAGATCGGACAAATACTAGGCATAAGCTACGTTCACATCAAGCCCGGATTCCGGTCCGGAGTCCGGACCGGAATCTGGGCCCGGTTACGATTTCCGGTTGTGCGTTCACATCGCGTCCTGGGAACAAAGCGTCGGGGTCAAAGGAAGCAACCAAGTGGAACGACGTCAACATAGCTACGGTGATGTCGAGGATGCTGTGGAAGACGTCAAAATTAGAAGAAAAATGAGAGATCCGAATGGGTCAATTCAATAAACTGAGGAAGACAGACCCCGGGACCAAACAGTGTTGATCGTGCTTCTGAGCCTGACAAATATTTACAATTTCTGTATTTAGGTAGGCCATAGGCCCGCCTAACTAGCTAGCTAGGACAGATGTAGGCCTGGGGGGCTAGGCCAAACTACTATGTATTTAGGCCTATAGTGTACAAATCCTAGCTTCTTACCTTTTCCTTAGTATCATGTTAAATTTAAATATAACACCAGGCGGCGGCAGCCGAGGAGGGGGGAGGGAGGGTGCAGATG
>NW_022745982.1:19145-20688 GCF_011630105.1 Anneissia japonica
AAAGTTCGACAAAAATATCTTCTGCAATTTTAAGAAAATTACCGTTTTATTACGTTACTAGGCTACTGGTCGCGATACAGCGGTGTAGAAGCACGTCGCGATCATACCATGAGCTGTCCACTTGCGTCAACTCGCATAAAATCGCGTCATTTTAGGTCAAATCGTGTCAAGTAATGTCGGATTGCGTCAGTACACGTCAATTCGCGTCAACTTACAGTATACAGTAATTAGTAATGAGAAATTTCAACAAAAAAACTTATTTTATTATTGTAATTGCAATTATTTGATATTCTTTTCAAAACAATAATTGTGTAACAGTTTAAAGAAAATGTATTAGTATTTTGACTTCTTTTGACTCCTGTGGTCTTCCTTTTGACAATGTGTCTGCATGTTCCCTGTATGTGTACTAAAGTACACACTTCATTCTTACAGTATTTTTGCATTCATATTCCTTTTTTAAAATTATTGTATTTATTTTACTTTCAAATTGTAATAAAGGATTAAATGTGGGGAAATTTAAACTTGATGCATTGTTATGATGTTCATGGATGTATATTTGTTTTGTATACTACGGTTGACCCATGTTGGGACACATTTTATTAAATAGAAATTGAAATTTAATACGTAATATGAAAAATTCATATTTATTTCTCAAATATTCTGAGAGCTTATACAATATATAACTCTATATTTATGTACTGTACACGTGTTATACATCTTAATAAAAGCTTGCGCTCTAGTGAGTCTGTTACTTTTAAAATTTTCTATATAATACTTAATAAATAAATACAGTGAAGCGTTTCGCAGTCCTTTGTCGTTGTGAGATTATTCTCATGGTTCTAAAGTTTGCAAGGGTTACACCGTTACATTATACGGTACTTTTTTAACTTTTGTACATCATACATAATAAATAAAAATAGATAATGCTTTACATACTCCTGTGTCATTGTGTGTTTAGTCTCATGGTTCTAAGTTCTTACATTCTCATGGGTTACACCATTACATTATAATTTAAAAAAATTTTCTATAATATATCTGTACAAAATGAATAAAAGTAGATAATGCTTTACATACTCCTGTGTCACTGTGTGTTAAATCTCATGGTTCCAAAGTTCTTACATTCTCATGGGCTACACCGTTACATTATACAGGTACTTTTTAAAGTTTTCTTTATTATTACCTGTACAAAATAAATAAAAATAGATAATGCTTTACGTACTCCTGTGTCACTGTGTGCTAAGTCTCATGGTTCTGAAGTTCTTACATTTTCAAGGGTCACATGGTTACGTTACCTTTTTTAAATTTTCTATATTATACATAATAATGATGAAATAAGAAACACATCTCAATCAAACAAATCATCTATGTAAATTTCGTCTAGGTATTCATCGTCTGCAAATTGAGCATCTTCATTCATGTCTTTATCATCTCTGTTCTGACAGTTTGTACATTGACAAAGATCGGAGCATTTCATGTTCATTTTATTGCACTGACATCTGCCTTGATTGCACCTGGTCTTACAACCGCATTTGATGATCTCCAT
>NW_022745982.1:21527-23242 GCF_011630105.1 Anneissia japonica
TTATTACAACACCGGCAAACTGTCCGCCGCTAGTCGCCATGTTGTTGTTTACTGTTGTTGGCTGTACCACAACACGTGAAGTTATTGTAACAAAAACAATTTAATAGTAGTCTAAAACATTTTATTCTGTAATTAAAATTTAAACTATATCTAATTATAATTTTTTAATTTGTTTCTAAAGCAGTAATACGAATTTCACAAATAATAAACTACGTATCAAAAATACAATATTCGAACGAGTACAGTGACGTATGCAAAATGTCGTGTGCTAATCCAGCGCAAAGAACTTTCAATTTCGTAAGTTTAAACGTCATTTTCTCGTATTTGCAGAAGTTCTGACGGTCGAACTTTTTTTTGGTGCTTTTAAATATTATTATAATAATTATCATAATGAGTAAAAGTATTAGGAAAATTTCGGAACGGGACTGAACGTTAGGATTTTCACCCCATGGCCTATAGGCCCAGTGTAGGCCTATAGTGTATTAAATTTAAATATAACACCAGGCGGCGGCAGCCGAGGTGTCGGAGGGGGGGGGGGGGTGCTGTAGACCCCCATGGGACATGTCAAGCTCTCCGACGACCAGAGTTTGTTGGGCAGTCAGACCAAAAAAAAAAGTAGGCCTAAAAAAAGTAGCCCTAATGAAATGAAATGAGTATTTATTGAGCTGAGTTTATAGATCTTAATTGTACTTTATCAAATACTTCAGAGTCTTTTTCCAATCTGAGAGAGCGCCATTTCTGGATATCCAGAGGTCCTATTTGAAAAAAAAAAAATCTCATTAGGATACCCCCTCCCAAACCATCCACCCGGCTTGGTCGGAAGGCCCTCAGATGGCAATGCGTGCCACAGTTATCCTTATCTCACGCAGCCCCTCCCCAAAAATACATCCTACAGCAGCACTTGCACTTTAGTCCTATCTAAACTACTTGACTAAATTATGTTGACTCTATCATGAACTATATGCTTACCAGAAAATTTGTTATAACAGTATTTATAGCATACCACTAATTTATTTTTGCAACCTTTCTTATTGACAGTTCTTAACTTTTGTGATCATTATAAATAAGCAATTCAAATTAAAAGTGCAACTATTTGTGAGGAATAGTACATTTTTAATTAAAATAACTAAATCAAATCAGAGTAAGCATACAAACAACAATTTTGACATTGTACAACAGATTCTTGTATTTATTAACAATTTCACATTTATATACAAATTGTTCTCGTGGTTAAACCAGATATTATTTGAAACTTACCGACGTTAGCAAACTATGTGGAATTCAAATTTGGAAATATTATTTTAATATTAATATTGACCACTAATTAATAATGTTCACAAGGTTAATTAACTAACCATATATAAATAATGTAATTAAAATATTATAATCCATATATTATTATTCAAGCCAATGGTTCCGGTGGCGGAACAAGTCTTCTCGGTTAAGGACTTTAAAGCGTAGGCCCGACATACACATTTGGCTCGTGTGCACTTTAAAGAACTCAGTACATCCTCAGAGAAGAGTAGGGGTTACCCCGATGTACTGCTTCATTCAGTCCGGTCGTTTAATGGTTATGCCATGTAGGATAGCAATTAAGTTCACTTATTGGCTTATCCTTGGCGCTCGTACCTAAGAAATGAAATATTACTAATTTTTGACTTGGACTTGTTTGGCCTTGGGAAGTCTGTGCACAGTTTGTTTTCTAGACTCAAAAA
>NW_022745982.1:23294-27632 GCF_011630105.1 Anneissia japonica
GTATGCCTATAAAGTTTTTATAATTAATTATTAGTTTCTCTTTCAGTTTTTCAATGAGTTGGAGTCTGAATTTTTTTTTAATTGCTAAAATAATGTACTGATCTTGTGTGAATTATATTACTAGTCAGTATAATTTGTTCAGCAAACTATGAACTGGCTAAACAATGATAAGTAAAATAAAATTATTAATTTTATCAATTATTGTTACTTGTATAAATAATTTGGGTATGTAAATTATAGGGTATGTAATTTATAATTTGCATTGTTCATCCACTGTTTCAATAACTACAATTTGTTATTCAGTATTAGGCTACACTATTTATAATTTTTATGATGATACATTGAGAGTAGACTCTGCTAAAACATGTTCCTTTCATAAAGCCTAGTAATGACCAGGCCAAGTTAAATCTCAGGCTACGCCTGATATAAGCATTATATATTTCCCTCTCACACTTCATTTTTTCCCGGCTGGTATCCTTGTTGTAGTGTTTATCTGCCAGGTTAGGCCCCATAAAAAAATTATTTGTTTATCACACTATCAAATCAAAGTATCAAAGAAAAGACTGATGAGGGAGGGTCTCTTATACACATCTAGATGTGTATAAGAGACAGGATGGCAATGCGTGCCACAGTTATCCTTATCAAGTCATAATGCAATCAAATTTATATTTTAAAAAAAGTATGTTTTTGTTGTAGCAGTAAACATATTTGCAAGAAATCCTGAGCTTTTCAAGGGAAAAACGATGGAAAAACAACCATTTGAAATAAAAATATATGTTGAATAAATATGTATTGATTAAAAAAAGGCCGTGCGTGCGTGTTCCGGCCGCACAGACAGACGATAGGCCCTCACCTCACCCCTCTATTATCACTAGGAATGAAGCCTAGGCTAGTGCCGTGGGGTCTGTCGTCTGCAGGAAATGCGCAACTTGGCTAGCAACTGCTGCTGTCGTGTTTTTTACTAGCTAAGCTAGGCCCTAGTCTAGTACTAGTAGGGCCCCTAGGCTGGGCCGGATAAACGCTCTCTCAGAATCTATAATAGACTAGGCCTACATGGCCTAGGCTAGAGTAGAGAGCTGAGAGAAGTTCATTTAACTTTATTTTTAATAAGAAAACTAGAAATATACTTATCTTTTTTTGTGAATATGTTTTTTGATGTGTGATGCAAGTTACGCCTAAAATACAGCATAAAATTAAAAAGCAAAAACAAATCCCGGCACGGCACACAGTATCTTTTCTCGCGCTGACTTTTTTCGAGCTTCAGTTCTTCAGAGTTAGCGTTGGGGTCATTCACGCTTGTCGCTGATTGGTCAGAAATAAAAATCCGTTCGGATTCACGTTTCCAATGGCTTTCTGATCCATTGCTCCGAATCCGGAGTCCGGGGGAAAAATCGGACTGTGTAGATGTGAACGCTTCTATTCTTTACCACTAAAGCCATTTCTCACGATTTTTTCTCCGGACTCCGGACCGGAATCCGGGCTTGATGTGAACGTAGCTATAGTCCAACGAGTGTCTATAAAACGCAGACCGAAGACCGAAGACCCACAAACGAAGACCCCTATTTTTCTCTTTTATTTTGATGATAATACGCCAGCCTGTCACAAAATCAAAATTAAGAATTTTTTTGATCGTCTGTTTGTGAAACTTTTAAGGATCTTCGTTTTATAGACACCCTATATGGGTGTATACAAAACGAAGACCAAAGATCCGAAAAACGAAGACCTGCACAATTATTTCTTAATTATCTTGACGAAAGTATTTCAAAATCATCATAAAAGTTGCCATGGAAGTACCCATTTCATTATTTGATCGGAATAAAATGAGGAATATCAAGAAATACTTAAGGGTCTTCGTTTTATAGACACCCTATATGGGTGGCTACAAAACGAAGACCGAAAACCAGAAAAACGAAGACCCCCATTTTTTTTTCTCTCAATCGTGATGAAAATAATGTTTTTAAATCACTTCATGCTATGTATCGTCTTTTTAGCACATTATTGCCTGAATCTGAGTTAATTTAATGGTTTACTCTTTATTCCAGTTCCAAAGCGGCAACCAATATTGTACGTCCACGGCTGGTGCCACAGAGCGCGTCTTGGCGCTGCTACCCTCTAAACGAAAGTAAGGCTTGGCCTAGCGGTACGCGTATTTTAGGGGCCTACAGAAACATTGAACATTTCATTCATAAAATCAAATCAAATCAAATCAAACTTTATTTGTCCATTAAAACACAGGTAAAATGGAAATTCTTTTTCCACTGGCAAAGAACATGAAACATTAAAAAACATTGTAAAAACATTAAAAACACACCAGAAGGACAACAGTGACTAAAATTTGGAAAGTTTTCTAACAATTTAAAATAAATAATAATCAGATTCATTTAAAACAACTTAAAATGTAAAATTTGCATTGCAAGCTGATTAAAATCACTCATTTTCGTTTGGCATTTTGGTTGAAAACAAGTATTACGTTAATTGCAAATGAGTCTGTTGTGTCGAATACGTGGAACATATAATCTAAAACCTGAGTGACTAAAACTGAAACAATGGTGAAGTGGATGGGTGTCATCTTTCATCATAGTTTCTACTTTTTGTAATATCTTTATATTGTATATGTTTACTATGGGTTCTAATTCCATGCCAATGCATTTTTGAGCTGCTTTTTATATTTTTTTCAAATTTCTTTCTGTTCGTCATTAAGAAACTTCCGTACGCACATATTATGCCAAAAACTAGTGTACTCTGTACAACATTTTGGTAAAATAATTTAAGAATGGTTTTATCCATTCTTAACTTCCTTAATTTTCTTACAAAGTACATTTTTTAAATTTGTTTTGCTATACACACTATCTGTTTGTGAGATCCAGTTTAGTTTATTATCTACGATAATTCCAAGATACTTGTATTCCTCTACTCTTTCTATATTCTCACTATTTATAGTTACAAGATCAGTGATCTGTTTTTCTCTTCAGAAATCAAAAAGCATTTCTTTCGTTTTGTTAATGTTGATGTTAAGATAATTTCTATTACACCAATTTACAAATTTATTTATTTCTTCTTTATAGCCATCTACGTCATTATCTATATATCCACTGATCACCATGTCATCTGCGTCTTTAATTATTTTCACGTTTTGAGTTGAGCTAGTACAGTCACCAGTGTATAGTGAGAAGAGGGCCGACGATAAGACGCATCCCTGAGGAGTACCCGTGTTAATGACCGGTATGCTTGATTTGAGATCCCCTATTTTCACTAATTGAGATCAATCCTCCAGAAAATTTAAAATTCATGATATTAGTTTAGGATTAACATTCATGTTACATAACTTTTTACCCATCAAGTGCGGTTGGATGGTGTTAAAGGCACTAGCTAGAGAAATCGACAAAAAGTGACCTGACATAGGTTTTTGGTTTTTCAAGATGGTCTACAAGGTTGTGCAGGTAGTGTGTACACCTCTTCCTTTCCTATAGGCAAATTGTAGTGGGTCAATTGAAATGTCTTGTTCACTTGAGCTTATTCAAAATTATTTTTTCAAAACATTTCATAGCCGTGGATGTCAAGGCCACTGGACGATAGTCATTTGGACATGTAATTTTGTTGCTTTAAGGTAAGGGAGTGATGTGAGCAGTCTTCCAAATGGTTGGTATTGCACCATTGTCAACAGACGTTTGGAAGAGCCGAGTGAAAATAGGTGCTAGTTGGTGACTACAGATTTTAAGTAGCTTATTACTGACCCCATCTAGCCCCGTGGCCTTATTAACCTTTGCACTAGAGAACAGCTTTTTAACATCATTCTCGTCTACTACACTTTGTTCTTCATTTCCATCATTAATCAATTTTCTTATTTCTAATAATTCGGCTTTAAAATCAAATCTATCAAATCTACAATAGAAGTTGTTAAGCTCATTAGCAAATTCAGTTGATTGTTCAATATTACACTTCTTTATCTTATAACCGGTTATATCTTGCATCGCTTTCCATGATTCTCGTACGTTTTTCTTTTCAAAATTTTTCTAGACTTTTTCCTTTTGTTTCCTCTTGCATCTTTTAATTTCGTTATCTATTTCTTTTTGTTTTGACTTAACTAATTGATGATCACCGTTCTTGAAAGCATTTCTCTTTTCTTTAACTTTATTGTTGCAATACAGTTATATCACTGTATATTGCACTGGAACATTGTTTTTACTAAAAGGAAAACCATAAAATATAGCATAAATAGAATCAGAAAAATAAAACAGACAGCTTAAAATAAAATAGTGGCATCTGTGTATTGGTCCTTTTCTTACAATTAATATAAAAGGAATAATATCAGTATATCCACGCACTTATTTATGGTGT
>NW_022745982.1:27680-32655 GCF_011630105.1 Anneissia japonica
AACAATAATTTTGGATTATGTGTACACTGCATGACCATTTCGTTTTATCAAAGAAAGTTTTTATTTTTATTATAGTGTATATGTTTTTCACATATGAAAGAGCAACTTTGGTCTCATTAGGGTATCCTTTACATCTTTCCATAGCCCTACTTAGACTTATAGCACTTACCACACATAATAAATGTAAATGCAAAAATATTAAACATTTAAAACAAATCAATTAAACTTCGTCCATTAATAGGAGAAGTAGTAGTAAAAGAATTAAATAGCACTTTAAAGTCACTTTTACTTTAATTCTCATTCAACAGTGGGGAACTTGTCAATTATTAGATAAAATGACAACATTAAGCAATGCTCTATGAACTAAGTACAATTATCAGGTATTGGTAAGTGTACTTGCTGTGAAACAGTGTAATTGCTACATGAAAATAAGTTTATTATAGGAGTGATGTTTTGCCCTTCCTGACGTACTATCGTACCGAATACTCATTGCGTTCCCATTTACTTGCGGAAAAATTTCGCAAGTGATTTCGGCGAGAATTGGACACACGACTTCCAGATAACTAGCCTGACGCCATAAAACTTTCTTGAGTTTTCTCAGTTTATTTAGTTATTGTACTTTCATCTTTTCTCTGTTTATCGGTTCCTTTGTATGTTGTTTTGTTATTGAATCTTAATTAACTGAATAAAACAGAACTGAATTGCTGTGCAACTAAACCAACTATATGACTAACGCCTCGTATAAGGCTGGGAAAATCATGTGAAAGTTTCTGTGTTACTATGCAATGCTCTACGTCTAATTTAGTGGTTTAGAAAGTGGAGTTTATGTATACAATTATTGCATTAGTAGGATTTGAATTGGGAACTAAAGAAACCTACACCACCAACCGAGAGTCCACCAAAGACGAAAATTAGCAAACTTTGAGGAATGTACAGTTGTTTATTATGATGATGAAGTTTGTAATTATAACGTACCATCTTGATCTGCCCATCTCCAATGAATTCCACGAGTCACCTCTGCGTCTTTACTGATCCCCCAAGCCTGCAACATTACTGACCCGTGTCTCTTTTCAACAAGCACTCTAAATGAAATACAATGTTTTCAATTTAACAACTGTGTATTTCTCCAAGGCTTTCTGCCATTAAAAATGAATGTGAAAAATTGAAATAATCACCCTAAATTGTTTATTTTAGGTGACACCATATATTTTCTTCAGTTTTGTAACCTGATGGTTTAAATTATAAGAGTAAATATATTACACTAAATCACATTATTTGAACACACAGATGGAGCTTCTCGGAATCAAATACGTATGTGTGAGCGTTACCTTTGACCCCCGTCATGAGTAATTCTTAGAAACTGATGATCCAGATTATGTTTTTGGCTCATGTAACATGGATTGCAGAGATCATAGTCTTGGCAATCATTACACTTCCATCGTACACCAAGAAAAGCTTCTTTATCACATGAATCACACATCACGGTTGGGTGACTAGCACCTGGAATATCAATGATACTTTCATCCTACTATCATGAAATTATTATGAATAATATTGTTCTTCATTATTGTGATATTATCGGTATCGTTATGGTTATGATTATCTTTATCCTTAATAGTATTGTTATTGTTTTACAACTATTACACATCTACGCTATGACTAAGCTGTTTAATTTCTTGAAACAATTTTACTAATATTTTTACTACTAAATTTTACTATTTTAATACTTGATTAAGACTTTTATTATTAATTCTATTACCCTATACCATTTTAACTTTTTCGATGTATTTTGAACAGAATTTAATAAATTCTGTGTTTAGACTATGCTTTTATCATATTTGTAATTATATATATTTTATGAATTTTAATAATATGCAACTTGTTGATATTTTATATACTGTAATTCTGTACCACACAACAGGACCATGTGAATAAAAGGGTGTTACACCCTCCTGACATGTTGTCCTGTATAAATAATATCAATAAAAAATAAATAAATATATGTTATTATAAAGAAATTGTTAAAAATTATTAGATAAAATGACAACATTAAGCAATGCTCTATGAACTAAGTACAATTATCAGGTATTGGTAAGTGTACTTGCTGTGAAACAGTGTAATTGCTACATGAAAATAAGTTTATTATAGGAGTGATGTTTTGCCCTTCCTGACGTACTATCGTACCGAATACTCATTGCGTTCCCATTTACTTGCGGAAAAATTTCGCAAGTGATTTTGGCGGGAATTGGACACACGACTTCCAGATAACTAGCCTGACGCCATAAAACTTTCTTGAGTTTTCTCAGTTTATTTAGTTATTGTACTTTTTCGATGTATTTTGAACAGAATTTAATACATTCTGTGTTTAGACTATGCTTTTATCATATTTGTAATTATATATATTTTATGAATTTTAATAATATGCAACTTGTTGATATTTTATATACTGTAATTCTGTACCACACAACAGGACCATGTGAATAAAAGGGTGTTACACCCTCCTGACATGTTGTCCTGTATAAATAATATCAATAAAAAATAAATAAATATATGTTATTATAAAGAAATTGTTAAAAATTTCTTAAGATACATAATTGAAAACGACTTGTATGTAAATATAGCAGAGTATTTATCATACCCGTTGGTGCATTGTCGTATATCAGTAATTCTCCATCAACTCCTATCTTACAAACGGTTGTATTTCCATTATCCCAGACCACGTGACATTTATCTGACAATGGTGGTTTGTTTTCAGGTTGGAAGATAGTTCCCAAGCGGCCTTCACCTCCATCTGCTTGGCCTTGTGACCAGTTGCCACTGCGGACAACTCTTGTTCCAACACTCATGGCGACACTGTAATCTAACAACCAGTCTTCTCTTGCTGATTAGTTTTTCTAAAAATGTATATTAATCAAAGCTTAAATTTCATAATATATATTTGATTATTTCAGTGGCGCTGATCCAGTTCAACGGTACGTTCACCATTTTACCTTATTATACACCGGGTCAGAAAAACAAACGTAGGGTTAGTGTCTTGTTTAGGACAAGAGTGGAAGACAAATTCGATAACACGAACTTACGGTTGAAAAGAACCTGGATACCTCTAGATACCACTCTATTAGCTCACTATCTTATTCTTATTCTTTTTCTTTTTCAAAATATCGCAACTTGATTTAAGTGATCACATCATAAGACAAAACCAGAGACCCACTCCCATTCGATTACAAATACAGAATATCCTTCAGTATCAAGTTTTAAGATATAATATTTTTTTAAAAGCATAATGTACTAAAACAAAAGATATAAAAAAACTCAAAAAAAAAGATTGTATGGAAACACATTAACGAAGGAGTGGAGTTTGAATAGCTTAGTGGTAAAGATGCTTGCCTTCTAATCCCAGGGTCCTGGGTTCAATAGACCAAATCGGTGACCCCAGATATTACTGGTCACATGACACATAGTGGGTACTAAATGTAAACATCCACATTGTAAACCACATTGCGTTCATTGAACACAGTATATTAAAAGAGAACTAGCAAAATGATTTTTTGTTCTAGAGAGGATTTTTGATATGCCATTAATAATAGAATCAACCTTAAAATCGTTTTTAGGTTTTTTTTTATGAAGTTATAGGCGATTATATACGATTTTACCATGACGTCACTGGCGAAAAAGTAACAAAAGATCGTGTAAATAGCGCCGCGTAGGGTATCCGCCGTGTACGGTCTTTGCGTGTATGCTGAAACCATGGCTGTAAATTGTGATTGTTACAGCATGCACGCAAAGATCTTACACGGCGGATACCCTGTCCATACGGGAGTGATAATCTAATAAATTTTTCTATTTGCCCTATAATAGGCCTAGGCCTGTTGGTATATATGGTACATCCTAATGCACGTAATAATAGTATACAAATATTGACTGCTCATGAGGGGAATGGTGAAATCAAAGAGTATAAATAGAACAAGACTCGAGAGCCAACAACGCTCATTGAGAGCTTAAAAAAACGATACGCCCTACGCAGCTAGTGTAGAACGCCAACTAACGCTTGTATGTGTTTTATTACCCAGTAATCCACCGCGCACGGTAGGTTTGTCTGTTTATCTGTTCTCCACAAGATACTGTACTTTTGTTTTCTGCTTACGGGCGTACTTCTACCGCGCTGCGCAGCGCTGCACTGGGTGCGATTTTTTTTCCCGTACGAAACATTTACATGAAACTCCACTCGGGCCGTCTCGGCTGAATCGACCCGAAAATCTCATTGCAGAATTCATGAGGTCAAAAGGTCATCAACAGATAAACGTCTATAGAACAACTTCGGAGAGAACGTCGCTGTCTAATTTTTTAAAATACATTGATGTTACCGTGTTAATACCAATGGGTCGTTTAAAATGACATATAATATTTGATTAAGCTGCACGAGTAATGAAAAGTGTTATTTTAACTTGAGTTACATACTATGACAATTTTTATTTTTTAGTTAGGCCTGGGTTTTGCATAATTACCTAGGCCTACTAAAAACGCATTCTGGGAAAAGCACAAAGAGTAAGGAAAAGTTTTTCTTCATCTGATCAAATGAAACAGAATGACAGTTATTTTCAAATTAAGAGAAGAGCTGAGAATAGGCAGCTCTAAAATACTGGATGCCATAAGACCTGCCAAAATTGCAAAACATCAAATGAATGTAAAAATGAGCTAGTTATTAATATTAGGCATAGTAATCGGTAGGTTCTTGTTACAAGGCTAGACCAAGTTAATTACATGTAATGCCGAAATGATGATGATGATGATGATGATGATGATGATGATGATGATGATGATGATGATGATGATGATGATGATGATGATGATGATGATGATGATGATAATAATAATAATAATAATTATTATTATTATTATTATTATTATTATTATTATTATTATTATTACCTGTACGTTAAGGGGAACTTAGACAAAGGGGAAATAACACAAAAAA
>NW_022745982.1:32710-49065 GCF_011630105.1 Anneissia japonica
TCAGTCAATGTCAGTATGTTGGTGTCAGGCCTGACCCTAGGCCTAGTTTAAGGAGGGGCCTAGGTAAGACCTCAGCCTGTAGTTAGGCCTATAGTTTATCCTCTTTCTCAACCTTTGGTATAACTGTACCTATCTACACTGTATAACAGGAGGTACTAGCTGTTGTTGTTGCAGATATATACTAACATTTAATAACATCCAAGAAGGTCACAGTTAGTTACACAGTGACGTACATCACATAAGTCCGTGAAATTTCATAGGCCTACCGTAGGTAAACATAGAAAGAGCAATAATAATATAATAGTAAAACTCGAGCGTCACGACATTGCGAAGTGTCTGCTCTTGTTCCTCGTGTCGTACTCACTCGAGTCAATCCGAGATGGCCCGAGTGAAGTTTCATGCAAATGTTTCGTACGGAAAAAAAAATCGCGCACTGGGTAACAAAAAGAATATACAACCGTTAGTGGGCGTCCTACACAGGCATGACGTTTTTACGAACGGGACTTTGCTCTCTTGTTCTATTTATACTCTTTGGTGAAATCTATTGCCCCTCGGTGATGTCGAGACCGTAGCCTATCTTCCCGCGGCCGAAAATAGGCTACGGTATCCACATCACCGAGGGGCAACAATAGATCACTGTTCCCCGAATTTAGAGCAGTCAATATTTGTTTTATATACCTCATGCATAGATTCTACGAGGCCTAAAAAAGTACTTACTTCATAGCCTGTGGCCTACACTGACCTAACTAGTTAGGCCTAGGCCGTAGGCTATGCGATCAAAGAAGAGTGTGTCTAGTCTAGGCCTAGCTCTTCTTTGCTTATTTCCTCAATTTCAACAGCACTCATCGTCTTGCAATATTTGTCGAATATTGATAAGACATATTTAATTAATTGTCTTTTGGTGCTTTTGCTATCGGCTTCATCAAGAAGTAATGCTAGGCCTAGGTTAGTCCTTTATCTCGAAACGAGCAGCCTCCATACTTGTTTACCGACTACTCGCTGAGCTCGTCCTAGAGGTCGCAGTCCCCTTTACCGTCAGCAGCGCGATGTAGTGGGCCTAGAGTTTGCACATCGCGATAGGTCAAAACAGATTTTTAAGGGGATAGTGCTTTCTATTTCCCCGTTTCTTAACCAATCAGATGCCTAGAATCTATGTAGGCGGTATTAATAATATCAAGGTAATTCAACAGAAAGAAGGACGCACATCTCGGGACATCAAGGCTACGTTCAGACCTGTACGCCAGGCGTATCTAACGTCGGGCGTATGTTAATCCATGGCGTAACTAGCGAGATGTCCAGACTTGGCGATTAACGAACGCTAGCGTAACTATTCCCGCGAAATACTCGTATTTGTAATTTCTCGCATTTTATTTTCTGTTTTAATACATCTAGGCTTATTTTGATTGGTCAAATCCTGACTGAGTTCAAAATCACTGATGCGTGACTGTCGTAAATCAGTGGCGTACGCTAATCTGGGGTCTGTTGCTGTATTACCGTGCCAGTGATTAGTAGCGAGCTTCTGAAATGGGCGACGTGGGGAGCTGCTGCGCCGGGGAATTCAGTCAACCATGAACGTCGAACGCCATCTCAACATCAAAGGTGTTTCTATTTACAGGACGACGCGCTCCCTCGTATCGTCGCGTGATCAATTATGCAGGTGCCCCAGCGAGCGCTTATTTGTAAAACTCACGTTGCCGTAGTCAACACAACGCCAAATTGCTTAAAGCCCGCTGTCAAATACACACAACCAACGACTTCCCCATGTTTTCGCATGCGTAGTACGGTTTCACGCTCCACTGCCCGTCGTAGAACGCCGCATCGTCCAAATCGAAAGCTGCTTGCTTTCAAAATGGACGACGCGGGGAGCTGCGACGGGGAATTCAGTCAACCATGAACGTCGTACTATGCACTTCCCGTCTCAACATCAAAGCTGTTTCGATTTACAGGACGACGCGCTCCCTCGTATCGGGTGATCAATTATGCAGGCGCCCCCAGCGAGCGCGTATTTATAAAACTCACGTTGCCGTAGTCAGCACAACGCCAAATCGCTTGAAGCCCGTTGTCAAATCCACACAACGAACGACTTTCCCATGTATTCACATGCGAAGTATGTGCGGTGATTACAAAGGCCTAATGATATTTAAAAAGCTAAAAAGCGATTGTTCATAAAGGAAATAAAATAAATAAGAGAATTTTTTACACTAGGATGATTCGATAACGATTTATCGTGAAAACGATAACAAAATATTTTAACAAATCAAATCAGATGACGTCATAATAATTTAAAAACGAAAAATCGTTGCTAATACTTTCCATGGTTATGACGTCATCTGATTTGTTTTGTCAAAATATGTTTTTATCGCATAAATAATAAATCGTTATCGAATCGTTCTAGTGTAAAAACTTCTCTTATTTCTTTTATTTTCTATATGAACAATTGGTTTTTAATTTTTTTTATCGTTATCGTTATCGTTGAAGTATAAACAGGCCTTTATCCTCGGCAGTAACTATATACAAACATCTTATAATTTAATTTTGGATTTAAAATAACTCTAAAATAATACTCTTGCAACGAATGGGGAGATTCGTTTTTTATTCATGCTGCGATAGCATTTGCCATGAATAATATTCTTGACTTAGAATTGCGAATTGCGACGTGCAATGTGCACGTCGTGAAGGTCCGTACCCTTGACTAGGTCCCGGAGCAGGGAAGGAGTTGTTATGCCTCGACTAATATACAGTACATATCTGTAGTCGAGTAAAGTAGAAAATAACCCTTAACGGTACTGAATGCTCAATCAAACTTGGTCTAGGAAACAGGCCTGGTTGGTATGGTATCGTATATTGTTGTCATATGATGATCATTATCCTCGGCACTAACTACAAACATTCTTATGATTTAATTTTGGATTTAAAAAAAACTGTCAAATAATACTCTTACAACGAATGGGGAGATTCGTTTTTTTTTTTTTTTTTTTTTTTTTTTTTTTTTTTCATGCTGCTATAGCATTTGCCATGAATAATATTCTTGACTTAGGCCTACCGGGCGACGACTCACTGGATGGAGCAATATGGACGTCGTGAAGGTACCGTGCCTATTCTGCCGTGATTTGGAAAAAGGCATGAACTCCAAAATCCTAGTTTTGAGTTATTGAGCAAAACGCGTTTGTCGTTAGCCTTTTGTACTGGAAATGAATTCTAGTAATTTTTTTCGGCAAATATACTAAACATATAATTAAAAAACATATTAAATAATTTTCATGGTGATTTTTGTTCTTTAACCCTATTTAAATGGAGATAATGCACTATTCCAAATTTTACCAGGAGTCAATGGTGCGTGAAAAATCTGAAGTTAGGCATTAACTCCAGTTTTTCCAGTGAAATGTGTATCTTACGTAGCCAAATTACAGTATTTCTGACAAACAAATAATGCATGCCAGTGTCAATTATATATTTCACGAAATTTAGTCCATGTAAGTTAAAATTAATATTATAGTATAAATTTATAATCAATTTAGGAGTCGTCATTATATTGTACACGTATAAAAATAGATAAAATTATTATTGTTCATATATATTCAATGAGAATACAATGATATTGATATATGATGGTTATATTATGAAGAATAATATTAATATACTTAGTAGAACCTCTAATTTACGTATACTAAATTTACAGACTTCTATTTTACAAACGCGAGGTTACATATTTCGAATCTTCATACATTTGACGAGTTTTAGGTTTTCTCTTTTACTTGTCAACATCATTTTACCAGCATTGAATATAATGAAATATTCTTTTCTTAATTTTTTGTGATTTTATTACTTTAACAGCATTGAAGATAATGAAAGTTTTGTCTATAATGATATTTTCTTTATTTTATTGCGATTATTGGCCTGATTTTTCACTCAATTATCTATCAAATCAGCGACATCGCCAACAGGCATGTTCCTCCAAAAGGCTTTTCTATTCTCGCTCATTAGTGGTAGAAGATTCTTTAATATGCCATTTTTTTAACCGAAGTAAAGCTAGGCATTATGAGCATTTACAAGCTATCATGACTAATTAACTATGCGTAATTGTCTTTTGTGATTGGTTCATGTTCATGCATATGATCTGTTCATTGCTTGGTGGAGATAATGCCTTCTTCCAAATTGTTCTGCATTCATGGATTGGAGTTAATGCGTAAATATAATATTTATTTCATATCTCTAGACATTTTTTTGGGGTATATTATGATCAATTCACATGATAGATTACATCTATAGGATGCCATAGAAACAAAAATCCAAAAATCTCAAAAAGTGGAGTTAATGCCTTTTTCCAAATTACGGCAGTATTAATTGTTTAATGGTTTAAATATTTGTTTTACTGTAGATTAACATACTTGGTTTTACAATTAAGTTTTATTTTTTAAATTTTGTTTTGTATTAAGGTATTTTGGATGCACCACTTGTTTTATGTGTGTCACTGTTGTAAAAGTGAAGTCCATTAAATTGATTTGATTGATTGATTGAACTCGCATTCCAACCAACATTAGCAACATCTATGATGTGACTTCCATCAACAACAAGGCGAAGCCATATTCAATGCACTGTCGTTTCGCGATCTCGATAGATTTAAACAAACCCTAATACCCACACTAATACCCCCTTTACACTGCCAAAAGCAGAATCGATCCGGGTTACTTC
Source organism: Anneissia japonica (assembly GCF_011630105.1). Taxonomy (NCBI): domain Eukaryota; kingdom Metazoa; phylum Echinodermata; class Crinoidea; order Comatulida; family Comatulidae; genus Anneissia; species Anneissia japonica. The sequence continues at coordinate 37,403 of NW_022745982.1, forward strand.
CGGAGTAATCCCAGGTGCATTTCCCATTTACATCGAACGAAAAAGTCCGGGTTGATCCCATTTTTTTTCACTGGCAACGAACTCGGGTTCAAATACCGCCCTCAGTTTTTGTTGCGATGGTGATCATCACTTCGCTCGAGTTCCTCGTCGTCACGAAGATTTTAACCCGGGTATTGGAAAATCCCGGGTTACGTCCGGATTTAACTTGCAGTGTAAAAGGGGTATATTCACGTGCCGATTTGGTCTATTCCTGTAACAGCAGGAGTTTTTTCTTACAACCAATAAAACAACTCCTCTCCTTATACCTCATTAAGAGACTTCACCGATAAAATTACCACATTTTTCGTTTATTCAAGAGGGGCCCTGAATATCAGCCCACCTTCTAGGACACGCTGGAAGGGTCACCCTCAAAATATGGTTAAAAACATGAAACATAACTATGTTTTCACCAAAAACAGCTACTCAGTAACAAAATACAAAAAATAAACAATAAAATTGCACGTTATAATATTAGAAATTTAAAATAGATTGCGATATATAGGCCCTATTGCTAAATTAACAAAGTACTGTAGTTCTTGTACCTTTTTGTATCTATTTATTTCACCGAAAGAAAAAAAAATCAACCGGGTTGACAATTTATACAACATTCTGATACAATATTGATTCTTTGATCTTGATTATTAAAATCTAAAAAATGTGAAAAATAAAAGTAGGCGCCTCAGCTAGTCATTTCAGAAAACCCCAGAATCGCCTCTACACAATCTAGCCTACAAATGAAAAAATAGTGGACGCATTGGGAAGGGCAACAAATGAAAATGGATACGTAGCCATACGTTTCCAGGTAATTTTCTCAAATAACGTACACTTGACCAACACCCTACATTATTAGCCTACCTGATTGTCCGTATGTCTGCGAAATTTTTCCACAACTGGGCCTATCATTATAGTTTGTGCTAGTGCACCCGAGTACAACTGGGAAATTTCACAGTTGTATAAGCCTAATAGGTCTATTATGACTGGAAATTTTACCTTATTGTGCATGCTAAAAAATCGATTATGCATAATGAGCCTCATTATGCATAATCTATTTTTAGCATGCACAATAAGGTAAAATTTCCACAGCCATAATAGACCTATTAGGCCTATACAACCGTGAATCAAACACAATTACGGTATTCCGTGACATACACGGTAGGAGACTCCCGTTGAATCTGAATTATTTTCGCACAATATATTTCGTATCATAAATTGGGCTGTCATTCGGTGGTATGCGGTGGTGCGCGGTGGTAGCCTATGCGTTGGTGTGCGGTGGTGTTCGGTGTTATGAGGTGGTATGCGCCTTTTAGTGAGACCGCATTTTAGTGCAGTTAAAACCGTTTTGGAACACCACAATTAATAATTGCTGTCCATGGAATGTCCCATCGTACGCTGACACATCCCAAGCGCAGACCTCAAAAGTCGACATTAAGGGGAAAAAATCAGAAAGGAAAATTACTCTAATTCCTGCCTACCTTCACAACTAAAATTAATTAGGCACTACATACTGCATTGCCCTTCACAACAAAATCGATAATAATATGTAATGTTTTAATACAACTTACAGTGGCACCATCATGGATGCAGCAACGAAGTGTTTGTGGGAAGTGCTGGAATTGTGTAACGTAGAATAGTTTGGTAAATATCATTTAACAGTGTTTCTTTAGTTAAATTTATTTATGGACGATGCTTACTGCCGTTTCTGGTAAGTTATTAGTTGATAAGATGATAATCACGTAACATTGAGCCTTCATTTAGTCTGTTATCGGTATGTCACATCTAGTCTTTTTTTCTAATTATATTATCGTAAACTCAACAAAATATTTCATAGTAAACATAAACATATTTGGTTGATAGTAATCTAATAATAGACATTCATATTTTGACTTGCAAGTTGTAAAATTCTTGTGAAGCTACTGTGTTAAATTCAATTGTGTTCACGTATCTCTTACAGGCTGATTAAATTGTGTTTTTAAAATATTTCAGGATCAAGTAGTATACTTTTGCATTAAACACGATGTTTCATAGGCCATGAGTTAAATTTCCTTGTTGATTTGATTTGATGTGATGGTTAGACGCGTCCACGCATCATGCGTAGTAATAGAGCTGTGTCCAATCATGGACCTACGATGAATACAATGAAAGAAAATAGATTCTGGGTGAACTGAGCGCATACAATAAATAAGTCACGTGCCGATTTGGTCTATTCCTGTAACAACAGGAGTTTTTTCTTACAACAACTAAAACAACTCCTCTCCTTATTCCTCATTAAGAGACTTCACCGATAAAATTATCACATTTTTCAATAATTCAAGAGGGCCCTGAATATCAGCCCACCTTCTAGGACACGCTGGAAGGGTCACCCTCAAAATATGGTTAAAAACATGAAACATAACTATGTTTTCACCAAAAAAAAAACAGCTACTCTGTAACAAAATACAAAAAATAAACAATAAAATTGCACATTATAATATTAGAAATTTAAAATAAATTGCGATATATAGGCCCTATTGCTAAATTAACAAAGTACTGTTTTTGTACATTTTTGTATCTATTTATTTCACCGAAAGAAAAAAAATCAACCGGGTTGACAATTTATACAACATTCTGATACAATATTGATTCTTTGATCTTGATTATTAAAATCCCAAAAATAACATTGGAAGTGAAAAATAAAAGTAGGCGCCTCAGTTAGTCATTTCAAAAAACCCCTGAAGCGCCTCTACACAATCTAGCCTATAAATGAAAAAATAGGGGACGCATTGGGAAGGGAAACAAATGAAAATGGATACGTAGCACGTCTCCAGGTAATTTTCTCAAATAACGTACACTTGACCAACACCCGTATACATTATTAGCCTACCTGATTGTCCGTATGTCTGCAAAAATTTTCCACAACTGGGCCTATCATTATAGTTTGTACTGGTGCAACCGTGCAACCGAGTAAAACTGTTGTGGTCATTATGCATAATCTATTTTTAGCATGCACAATACGGTAAAATTTCCACAGCCATAATTACGATGGCCCACAAGGGACACACTGCAAAGAAAAAGAAACGCTGCAAACAAAAAAGAAACGCTGCAAACAAAAAAGAAATCATGGAAACAGAAAAGAAACGCTGCAAACAAAAAAAGAAATGATGCAAACAAAAAAGAAATGATGCAAACAAAAAAGAAATGATGCAAACAAAAAAGAAATGATGCAAACAAAAATAGAAACGATGCAAACAAAAATGGAAACGATGCAAACAAAATAGAAAACACCAGCAAACAAAAAAATGAAACGCTGAAAACAAAAAAGAAATGCTGCAAACAAAAAAGAAACGCTGCAAACAAGAAATAGAAACACTAGCAAACAAATAAAGAAACGCTGCAAACAAAATAAAAACACTAGCAAACAAATAAAGAAACGCTGCAAGCAAAAAATAAAAACACCAGCAAACAAAAGAAAAAGCTGCAAGCAAAAAAGGAAATGCTGCAAACAAAAAAATGAAACGCTGCAAACAAAAAAAGGAAACCCTGCAAACAAAATGGAAAAGCCTTTGCGCGCGCGCATTTCATACTAATTGACAACAGACTGAGGTCAGGTCAGATGCGCTGCAGGGCTACATCATAGTGTCAAGCCATGTTTTGCTCTAACTGTGGAACAAAAATGGGTGTCTATAAAACGACGACCGAAGACCCAAAAACGAAGACCCCTATTTTTTTCTCGTTCATTTTGATGATAATACGCCATGCTGTCACAAAATCAAATTTACGGAATTTTTTGGGCGTCTGTTTGTGGAATTTCAAGGGTCTTCGTTTTATAGACACCCTATATGGGTGTCTACAAAACGAAGACCCGAAAAACGAAGTTTTCGGGTCTTCGGTCTTCGTTTTGTAGACACCCATATAGGTTGTCTACAAAACGAAGACCCTTAATTATCTCGTCCATCCTATGTTGGTGTCACTACCAAATGACCGATGCTGCACATATGCGTCACTATACCACATTCCTACTGTTGATTTTAACATGGAACAAGTTTATTGAATGAAATATTCAAGGTTTCTGTACGTCCCCAAAATACGCGTACCGCTAGGCCAAGCCTTCGTTAGAGGGTAGCAGCGCCAAGACGCGCTCAGCCACCAGCCGTGGACGTACAACATTTTTTCTGTTTTTTTTTTTTTTTTTTTTTTGCGCGCTTTTTTTTTTTTTGCGAGCTTTTTTTTTTTTTTTTTTTTTTGTTTGCAGCGTTTCATTTTTTGTTTGCTGGTGTTTTCTATTTTTGTTTGCATCGTTTCAATTTTTGTTTGCATCGTTTCTATTTTTGTTTGCATCGTTTCTATTTTTGTTTGCAGCGTTTCATTTTTGTTTGCAGCGTTTCTTTTCTGTTTCCATGATTTCTTTTTTGTTTGCAGCGTTTCTTTTTTGTTTGCAGCGTTTCTTTTTTGTTTGCAGCATTTCTTTTTCTTTGCAGTGTGTCCCTTGTGGGCCATCGTACATAATAGACCTATTAGGCCTATACAACCGTGAATCAATCACAATTACGGTATTCCGTGACGTACACGGTAGGAGACTCCCGTTGAATCTGAATTATTTTCCGCACAAATATATTTCATATCATAAATTGGGCTGTCATTCGATGATATGCGGTGGTAGCCTATGCGTTGGTGTGCGGTGGTATGCGTTGGTGTGCGTCTTTTAGTGAGACCGCATTTTAGTGCAGTTACAACCCTTTTGGAACACCACAATTAATAATTACTGTCCATGGAATGTCCCATCGTACGCTGACACATCCCAAGCGCAGACCTCAAAATTCGACATTAAGGGGAAAAAAATCAGAAAGGAAAATTATTCTAATTCCTGCCTACCTTCACAAATAAAATTAATTACGCACTACATATCACTGCATTGCCCTTCACAACAAAATCGATAATAATATGTGATGTTTTAATACAACTTACAGTGGCACCATCATGGATGCAGCAACGAAGTGTTTGTGGGAAGTGCTGGAATTGTGTAACGTAGGATAGTTTGGTAAATATCATTTACCAGTGTTTCTTTAGTTAAATTTATTTATGGACGATGCTTACTGCCGTTTCTGGTAAGTTATTAGATGAGGGGTGCTAGCTTGCAAAATAAGGTGATTTGAGGTAATTTTTAACTACAGTACTTGAGTGTAATTTGTTTTGGTGGCGACGAGGTGGGGGGTGGGGGTGGTGGGGTGTGCATACCTCCTATATACGCCACTATCAGAGGTCCCAAGTTGGAAGAAGTCAGTTCCAGAAGATCTGCAGTGGCGGATCTAGGAATTCGGAATAAGGGACCCAGGAAGGGACCTTCACTGATGGAGAGTCTAGACCACACCTCAGCCCCACCATGGTTGAGGTAAGACCATTTATGATTATGGCACCTAGACCACACCTCAGCCCCACCATGGTTGAGGTAAGACAATTTATGATTATGGCCACTCATGTGTCTGGAAATTGCACTCTCGGACTTAAATTTGTATGGGAGCCCGGACCGGCTCTCCCCAACCCCCTTACCTTCAATCTGCCACTGAGCTATCTTAACACATTTCATTTTATTTTGCTACACATACCCATCGACAATGACTTCCGTGAGACAATTGATAATAAAGCAGGAACATGCAAATAAATTTGTGGGAGATGGGATTCTTGCTTGCTTAATGCGGGGGTGCGGGAGGCTCCCAATACCCAGGAGACTCCGCCAGTTGCGGGAGATTTAGGAAGCCTGTAATATTAATCTATCGACAGTGACATGGTAGAACTTGTTAAAACAATTATACTGTATCATTGTTTATATGCACCATTGTTTACGCTTCTTGAAGCTAATTTCATTTTTTTTTTATCGCCACTCTCCTATTTTTTTCCCAAAACAAGTGGCCAAGGTTGATTCATCATTTACCTTTCGTTATACTACGCTTTATTTGGCATATATAATATCATTTCTTTCGTCGATAATGCATTCAAAATACAATGACGAACCATGACGAACAGGAAAGATTTTTTTTGAGTAAAATGAAAAATCTACAATCTACTGAAAACATGATTAGATTACACAATGATACTATCACGTGCTTTTACAAAAGTAAAAACAAGTTCACTGTCTAAATTTAAAAATGCCATTTGTATGGGCCTGTTTCGGATTTAAAAAACACAAAATATGGACAAAATAGGTGCACATCTTTATCGATTGTAATTTAACTGCATTGCTTTTGACGAAGCAAGTTGAACTGAAAAATTGAAAAGACATTTACAGCACAAAATCAAGAATAGGTAACCAATAGGCAATTTGGATGACATTATTTGATTGGATAAAATAACCAAAATTCGTAATTCGGGGTCGATACAATTGGAGAGAGGTGAAACACTGTCGTTTAACCTTTCTAACGATCCCTTTACACACAAGTTATAGAACATTTTAAAATAGCATGAATGTCTGGTACGTTGGAATTTCCCATTGATAATTGATCTTTTTGAAGTGTCAAAACAAACTGTCCAATCCAATCGTGTTATTCAATAGCCAGAATACGCGTGTGTCCCACAAACATACACATTTCCGTTACTACAAACAACTCGACTATCAAGAACTATTTATGGGACTATTTTTTGAAGAGCGTCGTGGACTATTTGCAGTGTTAATGTAATGTATTGCAACTTGCTTATTTTATGCATGGAGGTATAAAAAATCTATTTTTATACCTCCATGTTTTATCAATCATTCCATTTATGGTTTAAGTACCTTCTCCGAGGAGGTTATTACTCGCTGTGTGTGTCTGTCTGTTAAAGGAATATACACAAAATCTAAATAATCGATCATCATTATAGTGAGGTATATCAAAACATTTAATGGATTGGTATGATGGGCCTCAGAGATAGGTAGTTAGATAAAAAGGTAAAAGTCAAAGTTCAAGGTCAAATTCACTGAAATTCGGGAAGAAAGTATCATTAGACCTATTAATAATAATCCATTCGCGCGTGTGTTGCTGTAGTATGACAACTTCTCGTTCAATAATTTGTAGATTCGCGTTAAAATGTAAAATTGTTTTTTACGATATTTTAATTGGCATAAATAGGAACTCAAAAATGCCCTTAATGGTAAGACGAATAAAGGGTGGTGCTACCTTGGAGGTATTTATACCTCCATGGTGCTACGATACAGATTCGAGCAGGTGTCTGGGCGGTAAATCGTAACAAACAAACAAACAAACATTGAAAATTGAAGGACAAACGTTTTGTCCTTCAATTAGTATAATTATGATAAAGATTAATACTATTAGAAGTATTATGCATTTTTCGACAGGAAAAACAACCAGGTGATTTTTAAAGCATGAGTGGACTTCTTGTTGTGCGGGGTCCGGATTAGCGATGGAACGCCCAACACGGCGGTGAGGGTCACGTGGGCACTATACTTTTCCAAAAAGACACCGATGATCGTAAGATAGTGATTATCTTGAACCATATAAAAATATACCGGTAATCAATATGTAATTAATTAATGTTTGCCTTTATATATTTTACCAAATGTCATGTTTTTCTGTAATTTATAATTATGATATAATGTTTTATTGTAAATATCGTGAAATTCAGCCGTAGGCCGCGATGTCCAGCTGTTTTTCAATTAAAAAAAAAAACAGAATAAAAGAATACAAAAATAGAATTAGACTATAATAATATTATTTATTAATTAATAATATTTATATTCAAATAAATAATGTATATAATAAAATTCACAATCATAATCATTATCATTTTCATCACCATTATCCTCATAGTGATCATTCTCATCATATGTATCATAATTATCATTATCACTATTATCAGGTGCGGGTTTAGGGGGCCGCTTAAAAGGTTAAAAGAAATTTTAAAAAAAGAAAGAAAGAAAGAAAAAAATAATTGATCGCCCAAAACGCCTCAGAAGTAATTTTCGGCCGTCTAAAAAACCAAAAAATTCGCGTGACCACCCCTAGAGATCTGTGTTTCGATCGGCCCTAATTCAGACCCCTTTTCGGAAATCTCTGGATCCGCCCCTGATTATTGATATTTTATTATTACTATTTCTGTATTGTTTTAATATTTTTCTATCGAGAGTCAAGTCCAACACAGCTTTTGTGAATTGGGATAAAGGCTTGCGTGCCAACTACCGCACTGGACTCGGAACAAGTTGTTGGTATTCGACAGTGCGCCTCTTTGTAAGGAAACACATTTCTAAATGCATGTATAGTATAGTATAGTCACTTTATTTATTCACGAAAACTTATTCTATAATAATAATATTGTTCTACCATAAGATCGTGATAAACACTATAAATAGGCCTACATAAAAACAGGTTAATATAAAAACATCAAAAAATAGTAAATACATTAGAAAATGTATTCTACCTATAATAGCAGTGCGTTCCCTTAGTTAACCACTTCTCTATTCACATAAATGTATTCAATTTCCCATGCGATTGTTTTTCATATGGAATTACAGGACACAAGGTATAATCAATAACTCAATCATCTTCATATTATTTTATCAATGTAGTGAATGATCTAGGAATTAAACACAATGGTATCCAATGCGACGCTTGCAATACAGTTCTAGTTTACGGTATGAGATGGAAGTGCACGGAATGCCACGACTATGACCTGTGCCATTCTTGCTACATGTCAGATAAGCATGATAAAAACCACATATTCTGTCGCCACGACGCGCCAAACCTTGACGGGTATGTAGTATGCATACACATTCACCAAAGTAGACCCAAGTAGGCCTCCCACATTGAACAACAAGATCTGTAAATCGCAAATAACTTCCTTTGGCAGCTTTCCTCATTGCTTCCATTTCTCCTCTCAATAGACTCCTCTGTATTCCTTCTTTTACTGCTTCAAATTCTCATGTTTGTAGACGACTGTGTAGTCATCCCTTTCTTTCTGCCTCTATTTATCCACTCCATATAAAATATGTCATCTTTTCCCTGCTACTTTCATCTCTCATCTCCATAGACGTCTTTAACATCCTTCTCCGCTTCAATTCTTCACTCTGTAGACATCCTTGACGCAGAGGCGCATAACTCGTTACATACCGGTAATTTGTTTGCAGGGTTCCCGTGTCAAAGCGCGCGGGAGCAGTGAAATGCCAGGCATGGGGAACATTCGAAGGAGCAACAGTCGTCCAATAATTCCACGATTTTGAAATGAAAACAGGTTCGGTTCAGAAGGGACCGGGGCATAGGCCACAGGCAGAGCGACCGTAAAAACAAGAGAACCATGATGGCTCTCGTGCTTGTGGATCTCTCACTGACTAGCAACTGTCTGTGATTTACTACATTACTAACCCTTCTATCTACCTCCAATGATACTATTTTTAACATTTATGACCCACTCTAGCAAAAACAGCCTCTGTCCGTGTATTGACCCTAAGAGGGTTCCATTGAATTCGCCAGGGTACTTTAGCAAATGGAGGATCTATACCACCTATATTTTATAATGATAATAATAGGTCAATTTATAAGGTGTCTAAGCACCAAATAATAATAATAATAATTATAATAATAATAATAATAATAATAATAATAATAATAGTAATAATAATAATAATTATAATAATTATAATAAAACAAAATTTATTGACAAAAAAGAAGATGGTCGTTTCGAGTCCATCATGGACACATTCTCAAGATCAAGTGAACAAGAATATGACAAAAGCAGACAAACCTAAGAAGGCAACATGGATTAAAATCACAAGATTAACACCTACTGTGTTAATTGTTCATAGCTACAGTAGTTGGAGCTATGATACTGATAAGCTCCATGCAAATAAATCTGCTAGATAAACAATTTTGCTTTAATAGAATCTGTTTGTTTGTTAAGAGATGGTTTTAAATCTTTAATCAAATTTAGTCAAATTTTGATTTACATTTAGATAGAACGCTGAAGTGGTTAATTACTTCAGAAACACTAATACCATGTTCTTTCAGGTGTTTACCTATATTACCCTTACTATGTTTATCAATACGTTGATAGAGGTGTCGGCAAGTGTAGCCGACATAGCTTGAATCACACAAGCCACATTAGAATGTATATACAACACATTGTTCATTAACAATTTTGGGTTTCCTTTCCTTTTTCTTTTTCACCTAATTCTTACTTGGAAAGAATGGAATAATTTCCTTGTTAATTTTTGAGCTTAGTTGTTTAAGTTGTTTATTTACAGACGAAGACGAAATTTGAACCTTAAAAGGTAGTACAATCCTAATTGGCTGCTCAGAACTTTTCTGACTATTACTACTAGGAAGAAGAGGCTCATTGTTAGATAGTACATCTTTATCTAACGATTGAATAAAATCATTAATAATACTTCGAATAAGGCCAATTGGATATTTCAGTCTTTCAAACGTAATTTTGATTTCATTAATTTCATTCTGGAAGATATCATAAGAAGACAATAATTTATAAGCCCTATCTATCATTGTCAGCACAAGGTTCCTTTTGTGTTTCATGTCCACATGGCTTTCATAATGCAGTACAGTAGTAGGCCTTTGTTCGTGGCTTTCCTGCGAACTCTTGTTTTAAGTGATGATGAGGAGGTTTTAGAAATAACCTTCCCAGAAAGTTGATGGAGTTATTGGATGCCATTTCCATGGTAAAATTATTGAAGGATGCGAGTTATTCAAAGTGTTTAAAAAATCAACGGCTGACTCACGATCTGGGATAGTATCATCGACGTAGCGTCGGTAGAAAGGTGGCATTTTCTGATTTGATTGAAGCATGTCCTCAATGTTGCACATGAATACGTTGGCCATTAGTGGTCCAAGTGGGGAAACCATGGCTACACCGTCAACTTGCTCATACAAGTTCCCATCATATTGAAAGAGTTGGTTTTTTGTCGCAATTGTGAGGAGGTCAATAAGACCATAAGCCATATTGCTGGTTGAACCAGTCATTCTCAAATGCTTTGTCAGCAAGAATGTGAATAGTTTCATCGAGAGGAACATTAGTGAATAATGAAGCTACATCATATGAAACCAGCAACTCATCAGGACCAATTGTAATAGAGCGTACTTCCTTTGAAAAATCAAAGATGTCTTGAATGGTAAAATCATTGCACGCCAATGGCTTTAACTTTTCATCTAACCACGAACAAGTTTAAAGTTATAAACTCGAAACGTCGATCTTCTTTTTTGTCAATAAATTTTGTTTTAAAATTATATAGTAATAATAATAATAATAATAATAATAATAATAATAATAATAATAATATTAATAATAATGACATTGCAGCGTTCGTAAAATGTTTGTCACTGGTGCTGGGAGCAGTCACAAAAGTGGGGAGGGGGGCCAGGTCCCCAGTAGAAAAAGTGGGTCGGCCAACCATGATGGTTTTCAACAAACATGCCACTGGCACTGCATGATCTACTGTAGGTTTATTTAGGAGCAGGCGCAGCGCATTATTAAAGCACACCTTTAATGCTTCCTTAGACTTTACATTAAAATTTGGCCACAAAGGGGCGCAATAAAGGTTATTACAATATGTTTTAAACAAAAAGCACTTAATGTTTTTAGAACATCTTGAGAAGGTTCTACAGAGAGTGTTAACTCTTATGTACAATAACCTGTACATATATATACATATATAT
>NW_022745982.1:49182-55272 GCF_011630105.1 Anneissia japonica
CTTGGGAAGTGTTTGCTTATTAATTTCAGAAATGTTCCGCCTACGTTGGTTTTCACGTTTTTGCTGTATGGTGGATTAAACCAGATTGTGTTTCTGCTCCGGTTTCTTTTCTTTGGTGTACTGCTTTCATCGTTTTCTTGAAATTTTATTCTTTCTGTATATCCGCTTTGTGCTAGCGCTTCGTTGTATATGGGTGCAGTTTTTTGGAAAGCTTTCTGATTGGTTGATAGTTGCGATATTCGTTTTGCTATGATTTCTGGGATGTGTTTGATGATCGGGGGTGGGTGGTTGGACTGGGCATTTATGTATAAGGGTTGGTTGCCGGGTTTTCTGTATGGCTGGTATGTTTCTGTTTCCAGGTTGAGGTTCACGTCTAGGTAATTTACGGATTTCAGGTTAGTTTGTACGGTTATTTTTAGGCCGTGTGCTTGAACTATTTTAATGAGTTTCTTTCTTGTTAGGTCTGCTTTACTGGAAGTTTGATTTCTTAAGACGGCTAAGCCGTTGTCTCTGTATAGACCGATGCTAGTGGCGTTTAAGTTTATTTCAAGTTCCTGTAGTAAGTATAGTCCTACTATTTCACAGATTTCTGCTCCATCGAATCCACCCATGGTGACGTCAAATGCGTTTCGTGTTTCTCTCTTTACCCATGCTCTTTCTTTGTTGTCATAGAGTAGGGATTTTCTTGCGTGCATTATGGTCCTGTATTCTATTTCTGGAATAGATGTGTATTGTATGGCCCATGCTAATACTTTGGTGAGGAGCTCTTCTGATATTGATGGGTAAAAGTCTACGATATCGAAGACGATGAAAGTTAGGTGTTGTTTTTCTTGCAGGTTGTTAAACCAATCTAATACGGCGGATGTGTTTCTCCATTGCTTTACGTGTATTTTTTGCCTTATATCGTAATTTATTCGGTCTAGCATATGCTTGCTTACTTTTCCTATTTCACTTTTTGTTGGATTGATAAGTCTGCATTTTGGGTTTGCTTCAAAGTTTTCTTTGTGGTCTTTAAGAGAGATGAAGGCTTGTCTGCATGCTGTGTTGCCTATCCTGTCGTTTATTTTCAATTCTTTGGTGATTTTGTCGAATTCTGTGTTGATTTCATTGATTGTGCTGGTATGGGCAGTCTTATAATTCTGAGTTATGTTTTGGGTGAGCAATTTTTCGTAGTTTTCTTGGTTCATCTTGTAGAAGTTTCTTGTTTTGTCTGCCGGTATAAGTAGCTTATTCGAGGAGTTGATCCGTTTGATGTCTTCCGATAGTTTGGACTGAAATTGGTTTTTCTTTTCCGGAATTCTATGCTGGTTGTCATATCTATTATTTCTTTTTCGAATTGCATCATATCTTCTATTTGTCGTGGTGTCTTTTTATACTTGAAGCCAAATTTTCCGTAGTTTTCGTCAGTTTTGTCTATGGTATTTACGTCTTTTTCTGTCTTTTTGTCGAAAAAGAAGGCTTTCCATCTCATTCGTTTGATGACGCTTTCTACCTTTTCTAGAAGTATCTTTAGATATTCGTTGGGTGCCGGTAACGGGATGTTCTTGTCGGAATAGTTCAGGTTGAATGGTTCCATGGCGTAGGATACGGCTAATATTGAATAAAGTGCTCAACTAATCGAAAGGAGCGTATCATAAATTAAATTACGATGTATCAGTATTAGTAGATATTGTGCTCAATGCATAAGCTGTAGAGCGTTGTATAGTATAATGTATTCCGCAATGTTTTCTTGTGGCTTGGTTGTTACTCTGAGTTTCGCGCCCTATGGCGGTCATTAGACAACTGGCAGCCTTAGGTTTTTACTTGATGTTATACCCATTTGTCACCTGTTTCTATCCCTTTCATATTTAGATTTATTGTGACGGCACTTAGTGATGAGCTCGTTTCTTTTGTTAATTGTGTTGGGTTCTTTGTTGCATAGGATGGCTAGTTTTTCTTCAATGCATAGGTTACATTGCCCTGAATTGCGCATGTGTGTATTTGATTTCTTCTCCCACTTTATTGCATATTCATGACCTTTTCTTTTTAGTTGCCATATGTGTTTTGAGAGTTCTGTTTCTTTTTCGTATTGTTCGTGTCTAAACGATTTCGTGTGGTTGTTATACCTTTGCTTCAAAGGTCCTCCTGACAGGCCTATGTATGTTTTTGTGTTTTCTTGTGTTGTTATAGTGGCTCTATATACTAGGGCACTGATTAGGCATTTACCGTTTAATGGGCAGTTCTCGCTATTTCTGCAGTTGCATGACTTACTGGGTGTTTCTTCTTTGGTTTTGTTGATGATTTTTGAGTTGTGTGCACTGTTCATAAGAAAATTGATAACACGTTTAATTATGAAGGAATTTTTTTATGGAATAGTATGCCGCGTGATGTTTTAATTAACTGCCTCTTCTCTTTTTTAATGTCAAAAATGATAATTGTTTGGGCCCATTTAAATCAACGTGCCACAGTTTTATTGCTTGTGATGTTATTTCTATTGTTATTATTTAATATTATCATTATGATCATTTTTTCTTTGAAATGATTTCATGGAACGAAATAAATATTACTTACAGTATATTGGTTTTGAATCTTGCAAAGCATATAATAAGATTAAATAATAACAATATGTCGGTATTATATAGCGTTCTACTAAACTACCGGTATATCTCAGAGACATTATCTTTATTATATTTTGAAACAATGCCTGGCACACATTACTCACGAAGAATAAAAAAACTTATATAAGCACAATTCATAGAAATGAATGCAACTATTATAGTACAAGACTGTTTCAATAAAGCAGGTCTATTTAAAACAGATTTTATTGCTCATTGCTTTATACTTTATATCTCTAATCAGATATGATGTACCACAGAGTAATGTTTCCAGTCGGTGGCTCCGTCAAAGTGCGTGACTTACCCATCGAAACGTTTCGTCGTCTTCAACAGGATCGTTGCGGTTGGCAAGATACAATGATTTCGGTCAGTTAAAGCCCATCAAACATAACAAAAGCAATTAAACAAAACATCAAATATTAAAATGTTCCTTTAAATTATTACATTCTGTCGAGTTACTCTCCTCTGAATAAAATTGGAAGAAACGAAAATTAATGATATATATAATGTATAAATTCGTATTATGTACAGTACCGTACTCCTGTCTCTTATACACATCTAGATGTGTATAAGAGACAGGTTCTACAGAGAGTGTTGTTATTTTACCGCATCTTCTTAGTGTATAATTACGAATCTTCTATTGAAATTTGATTCACATCTGTTGTACAGACTGCAGGTAAAAACGGTACTGTTGTAGCAATTGCAAAGGACGGCGACATCAAAGTGGAAACTGAAAGTAGTGGTTGCTGGTTTTATACTCCAATCTGTCTTGAAGCTGCTGATGGAGTGGACGATGATGGTAAGAAGGGCGAACAATTGTGTCGCCATTTAATGGCCCTTTCTGCTAAGCACCGCCTCTTGGATATTGTTGCTATGGTCCCGCAAAACTATAGCGTAAAATGTATGTAAACACGTGTGTTAATACGACACGCGCGTCCTCCGTGCCCTGTACTGATTGGTCAGTTGTTTGATTGACACTTCCTTGTGTTTTTGTAAGGCATTTTGCTCTGATTACCTCGTCCATCGGATTGGACGTTAAGCCGTTAGTTCCATTTGCCAAATAGCGCATATACACACGAAAAACACTTAATATACTATTCAAAAGCGTAGGAGATTGCGGTACTGGCCATTACAGGCGCTGTACTGTGGATGACACGAGCCTCCATCTGCAGCCGTTTTGTAAAACTGTCTTCTATAGATGCTACAGTTTGTGATGAAATGTACCGTGTAGAAATAGAGTTATTAATAAATGTATTTCCGTTCGTAACTATCGATTGGTTTCATAACAAAATAAAATGTTGAGTTTTTATTACAATGATAAAATCACGATTGGGTTGTAGGTGACGCAGGGGACCTTGTACGTGCGTTAATAGGGATGGCGTTAGCAGAACGCTTAGCACGTGATTTAATTGGTGGTGGACTTGGTGGCGGAGTTCTTGGAGCAGAAGGAGCCAACAGTGTCGAAGCCATGATCAAAGCTGTTGCTAAGGGCGACACCGATGGTCTGAAGCGACTACTAACCCAACATCCAGACTGGTTAGGTATGTTAACTGGATGAGTTATTATTATTCATATTATAAACACTATTGCAATGTAAAAGACGTGACATGACATTCATTAATAGGACCGTCCTATAGTTACATACAGTTTGCGTAATGACATTTATTTAGTACATAACCCTAAAATATCTATATATACGCTAATCTTGCAAAATGATGTAGAAAAAAAGGATGGAGAGTGAGAAAAACAAACTTAACCACGATCCTATCATAAACTATAATCTTGAAAATAAATAACCCAAAGCCGAGGAACCAAGGTAAGTGCACCGTTCGCATAACAATCAGTGGTTGCCATGCTTTCGTCATTCTTTGGAAAACAGTCCTTAGCTTCATAGGCCTGTGTTATTCAATAACCTACGCCTGAATTCATCAATGGATCATAGCCTTTTCAATCATGGCAGTCTGGTATGCTTCATTGCTGCTTCCATTTGCCCTTCATTTAGACGTTCTCTGGCAGTCTGGTATCCTTCATTGCTCCTTCCATTTCCCTTTAATATAGACGTCCTCTGGCAATCTTGTATCCTTAATTTCTTCTATTCCATCTATAAAAATGTGCAATTGTAACGACTACGAAAATAAAAGTAGCATATACTGATATAAATTTATTGAGGATCAATTATTCCATGTTTAAGATGATGTTGGTTGAAAATTTAATAAATAACAAATAAAAATTGATATCAACATTAATTTGCGTCTTTAAGGAACGAGCCAAATGCTACAGAATTATTGCTTAACAGTGGATGTACGGTGGATGCCGCTGATAAAAACGGGCTCACGTCATTACACTTGTGTGCTCTTCATGGTCAGAAAGAGTGTGCGCACTTCCTGCTCCAAGAATTATTTTTCTGCGACCGAAATGCTCAGGTACCTTGTACATTGCAATAAATATGATGATGTTAATGCTAAGAAATATTAAGAATAATAAAGAGACTGATGTCATATTAATGATAAAGATCCTAATAATTTTTAATAACGATGCGAGTTATAGCCTATTATGAACAATAATAATGACAAAAATGATGACAATGCTATTGGTAAATAGTAATGAAAATGGTAATGATAACGCACGATAGTGATGATATAATGATAAGTTGTTGAGTTTGAGCTATTAATGATTTGACGAAGAAAAGGTTATCACGCAACAGCAACAACCAGTCGACAGTCCGTTTAATGAGTTTGTATAGGCTACACTTGGCGTATCTAGGAGGATAAACTTGGAACGGCTTGGGGTTGGGGCGTAAATGTCCGAGTGGCTTGATAATTGTGAGTGGGTGTGTGCTGCTGGCAGAATAAAATAATATGAGCTGATTTTAACTACTTGAGCGTACTTTGTATCTGCTCAGCAAATTTCCAATAAGATGCGCCTGGGTGTCGGGGCGCTCTTCCAATAACCCATCCAGGTGGATGCGCCACTGGATATAAATATGAGTATTATTTTGTCTTTATGTATCTTAATGTGATTTTATGTATCCTTGTATCTTGAAGCACAAGGATGGAGATACGGCCCTGCACTGTGCAATCGTAAAGGACGAGAGAAGCATGATCAACCTACTAGTTCATGACAATCAAACAGATTTTAAGATCTGTAACAAACGAGGCTTCAATGCACTCCAGTGGGCGTCTCTCAAAGATAATGCCCAGTAGGTTCTCATCTGCATCGAATTCGAATATCAATTTACTTTTTTTTCTGTATTCATCATAATCATCAGCATTATCATTATCACTATCATCCGTCTCATCACCAACATCACCACCATCATTATCAGCCAGTTAGCCGTATCAACATTATTATCATCATTATCATCATCTGAGACAAGTATATAAATATATAGGTCTTGGGTCCGAATCACTAAAGCCAAGCTTTGTATTCTTGGGATACCTAGCCCTCGGCCAGCTGATGCTTAGCATTTTAATGCATGGCACAAGCATTTACATTG
>NW_022745982.1:55318-57266 GCF_011630105.1 Anneissia japonica
GGTGACATGTTTCCCGTCCCCTATGATCTACGCCCATGGTTCAAACAAAAGGCAAATTAAATAAGAAGCAGCAAAATAGTGATAGATTTTCTGTACTTATAAGTAATTGTTTATCCCTCCAGTGAGTGTATAGATGTGAAATGCATCTATCTGTATGTGTAAAGTCCCCTATTAAATACACACTTGTACATTTCTATGAATTTTAATTGTCACAGTTGAATAAGATGTGATGTGATATGTTAGTTTACACTCTTGCATTGGGAATACAACGCTGTTATTTACAAAATAGATGTACTGACAGTACAGTATATGCATCTTACAGAATATGGTTTTTATTTTATAACTATATATAATTTTTATACTTATTTACTAAATAATTTCTATTTTTAATTATTTTTGTTAGTGAAAGTAGCAGTGATGCTATCAGTAAAACGTCTCGCTGCTCACTTTGTCTGGAAGAGCGCCAACATTCTACAGCAACGCCGTGTGGCCACCTATTCTGCTGGAAGTGTATTATGGAGTGGTGTTTAACTAAGGTGAATTGAAAATCTTTCAAAATTTATTGTAATTTTTCATCATGGAAACATATTATATTGTAAATATTGCTTTAATTATTCTTAGAAAATGGAATCCATTTAATTATGAGAAAAATATATTTCAGACAGTGGCAAGGAAAAAATCTTGAATGTCATGAAATCTTTGAACAAAACCTGATTAAGGTCATAATATTGGCTGTTGTATTTGATGCTGACTGTTGGTTTAGCTCTCATTTGTGATTTATAGAGGGCGCTGTAATCTTTCGATATGATGCTTAATTTCGTAGTTGGGAGCAAATGCAGCCTTTAACTTAATTACTTAATCATTTTGCTTGTGCTTTGCATTAGATTTTGAAGGACGGTGAAAAGTATTACTTTTAGGAATAAGGTGCGATTAAATTTCAATTAGCTGTTTATCTTTTATTTTTAGCCTGAGTGTCCTTTATGCAGAGATGAAGTTCAACAACAAAATCTGGTTGCTTTAAAGAATTATTGCTGAACTTACGAACATATGATTGGTTAAAGACACAGTTTAAATATATATTTGATTGGTTAAGGCTACACAATTTGTAAAATCTGATTGGTTGAAGCTGCATAACACTGCTTAGTAAAATCTAATTGGTTTATCCTACGGTACATGACACATCTTTTTGAACTCTGATTTGTCTAAGGTTGCAGGCACAACTTTAATATAATTGGGTAAATGGTAAGCATATTGGATATGTAAAAATTAATATGTATAGTTTTTGAGACTGATGTATTGAAGAAAGCAACATCCATTTTTAATAAATAAGCAAATTTAGAAAGCATTGGAGAGACTTGGCATTGATTCCTACTGACTTGAATTATACAAAGTGGTTCTTTACAGTTCATTTGCGGTGGTACTGGGTAACTATTTTAGAGAATAAGTAAGATAGCAACATTCGCTAACACTTACCACTATTTTTAATGGTGATCTGTGTAGGACGATGATTGATAAAACTTGAAGAACAAAACCTGTTTCAAAGGTCAATGTACTGCATGATATCAACAGGTAAAAATTGTCGTATTCGAATGGGAACTTTTGTGCTCAACGGAAAATCTGTTAAGTAATTTTCATATTCAGTTGTTGAATAACTTTTCCGTTGCGTTTTTACTGAATGTTTGAATTACTTTGTTGAGTTTGTACTAAACGTGGCTAACATACTCAACCGAATAAGTCCCAATCGAATATGCCAATTGTCTACTTGTTATGTGCAGTTAAAAAAATCATTTTTTATCAAACGAAATGTATTATAAATTTGTTTTTGTTTTTATACAATGACAAGCTTTTTAAAGTGACCTGCTCGCACCTGGTAATTATACATTTACCTTGCTGCAGTCAGGCATAACAAATCCTCAAAAGCACAGGTAGTGCCTCTACGCTATTACAG
>NW_022745982.1:61602-67222 GCF_011630105.1 Anneissia japonica
TAATCTCTATAGAAGGTCTATATAGTTCTATAGATTTTTTCTGTAAGGGTACTTTCTAAGCCTTTGAAACCTCTAAATTGTCATATTTTTGGGAGATTTTCCCTGCTTCCCTATTCTGCTGAAATAATAATAAAAAAAAATATATTATGAAATTCCTGGCAGTATAATTAACAGTACATAGGCAAAGTCTAGGCCTATACTAAATCATGGTGTATAATAAAACATACAACTTTAAAACACAAGTTTAACAAGCTAACAATAACAGGTGTTGCCATTTATTCTGTTCAGCCAACCGCAGATAATCTCAAATTACTTAAGTATACCGCGTTCACATGTCTTGGGTCGCTCGCAAGCGAACGATCGGCTCGCGAGCCGGGCCTTCATGTGAACAACCGCTAGAGCGGTTTTTGTCGTGGGTGACCCACGACAAGCCGCTCGCGAGCGGCTCTCGTTGCAGCTCGCTCTTGATCCATGTGAACAGCCGCTTGCAAGCCAATCAGATACAAGCATCTCCTCGGGGTCAAAGTAATGGAGAAAAGTGTGACTTCACGTTTCCTGGTTACCGGTTTTGCTGGGCTAAACAAACCTTGATCGTCCATTTTTTTTTTGTTTTGCAGTGCACTGAGTTTTGTAGTACAGTATTTGATATCGCTATTTCCGTAACTTATATTGTATAATCCAGTTTTATTTTGGGAAGACACTAATACTAAATAATCTATTTACCATATATCGTAAGTGCATCTTCATTTTCGAATCATAAGTTACAAAAATTATCATTTTAATATCTTCCGGAGCGTAGGTTTAGGCGTTGGTACACCGCCGATACGTACGTCATATCACTTAATTGTGTGTAGAAAAAATGTACGAGACTATATTCACGAGTAATATTACTTTTAAGTTAGTTGTTATGTAATTAAGTAACTTGAAAGTCTACATAAATGGTAAATACCACGCCATTCGTAACTCTACCCTTACAAAAATGTCCTATAGGATCCTATAAGAGAAAATCCTATAGGAATCTTATAGATTTTTCGTCACATCTATAGGATCCTATAGGATTATTTCAATAGATATCCTTTGGGAATCCTATAGGAATCATATAGGAGTCGTATAAGTATCCTATAGGAATTTTAATATGTTTCCTATAAGATTCCTAATGAAATCTTATAGGAAAACTGCAAGATTTTTAAATGAAACAAATAGGAATCTTATAGTTATCCTATAGAATGCCTAAAGGAATCTTATAGATTTTCTAAAGGAACCTTATAGGAATCTTATATGAATTATATAGGTATCTTATAGATATCTTATTGGAATCTTATAGGAGTCTTATATGAATGATATAGGAAGGTTATAGATACCTTATAGAAATCTTATAGATATTTTATAGGAATTTTACAGATTTCTTTCTGGGATCATATAGGCGTCTTATAAGAATATTATAGAACTCTTTTAGTAATTCTAAAGATATCTTAAAGAAGTCCTATAGATTTCCTAAAGGAATCTTATAGAAGTCTTATATGAATAATACAGGGTCCCTATAGATATCGTATAAGAATCCTATATGGTTTCCATAGGATTCGTATGGGTGTGTTATAAGAATTATATAGGAATCCTATAAGTATTATCTTTATTATCCTATAGATTTCCTAAAGGAATCGTATAGGTGTCTTGCAGGAATCCTCTGTGAATGCTTTAGTTGTTATTCTTATAAGAAAGCTATAGATAATGATTTATAACATATTCATATAAATTTCTTATTTTTGTAAATACAGTATATACAGTTTGTTAATGTTAATGCAAGCAATGGTTGCTTAGTAAATTGTTATTGATGGGTTAGCTGGTTGTTGACATCCATTGGTTCCACTGCCACAATATTGTTTGCATGCACAAGCAGTATTGAATGATTGATGCATTTGATTTCGAGCTGGAGTGGCTACTGGATGGAAAAATAATAATGGCTTAAACAACTCCTGCAGACATACAAAATACACTGAGTTCAAGATATATAAACCATGATTTCTTTAATTAAAAATATCAACTATGCATCATGGGGTAGGGATATTAATCCCTAGGGTCTCGATGACTTGCATACCCCTTCACATAATATTGTTCGTCTTAAGCC
The DNA here is from genome assembly GCF_011630105.1 of Anneissia japonica. NCBI lineage: Eukaryota > Metazoa > Echinodermata > Crinoidea > Comatulida > Comatulidae > Anneissia > Anneissia japonica. Next base: position 63,728 of record NW_022745982.1, read on the forward strand.
TTACTGATGCACATACTTCAAATTCCAGCGGTACCTAAATGCTTTACAGCTGTCTCTTATACACATCTAGATGTGTATAAGAGACAGTTCTTACGTTGTCCTGTAATTAATACATTTGATTTGTTATAATTAAATGTGAGTTTCCATTGTTTTGAGAAATCGCTTGCTGTTTGTAAAAGCAATTTCAATTCTTTCTCACTATCGCCAATGAGAATAACGCATCATCCATCATCGCCCAAAACAATGAATCGATTCTATTATTAAATTTAAAAAATTTCAGAGTATATCATTAAAGGAAACATGCTGAAAGATATAACAAAACAATTCTTTAAATCAGAGCAAAGTGATACATGCAGTTGTCCTGTGCATTTTGAAACCATTTTTTTGAAAAAAAAAAAGTGAGAAATGTAAAATAAAAATTGAGGGGCAGGGCAAAACAAACAAGAACTGTCAGTTGGAATATGAATAATGCTCTAATTGTTTTAAAATTTTAAATCATAATAATTAAGCAGATTTTGCCGTTTATTGAAAATGTATCTTAAAATTTTCTACCCACAGTTTAAATGTTGTATTTTCCTTCGACATGAATGTATTAAAATAAGAGTATGATATGCGGTAGCTGAAATAAGAGACTAGCACACTTCGTAATTTTAGTTAGTGATTTAGTTGTTCCATCCATTTTTTTAGTTTTAAAAAACATTAAAATATTGTGCAATATGTTAATATCCATGGAGTAGGCCTTACATACACATTATTGATTAGTTGATAACATCCACCATTAGTACTAGTGAGTTCCTATATTTAAAGTGTTAAAAACTTGAAAATTACAAACAAATTATTTACCTTTGAAAGTCAGGTAATTTCCTGTTTCTCCGACTGCCCCAATAATGCTTTAAACAAACATTAACACCTTCTTACTTCATGAGTTTTCACTTAAAGAAAAAAAAATCCTTTACCAACAAATTCTGAAAGAAAGTCAACATATAATGGTTAGGCGATACTTTTTTGATATTTTGTTTTGCAAACCCACTGTTCGACGAAGATGAAGATTTAAAATAAAAATAAAATTTTATTTTTTACCAGTTAGCTTACCCGCTGCCGTGAATTGGAAATTGAGAAAAAAAAAAATGTTTATTCTGTTCTGCAACATTACCGAAAGAAATCTTAATTTGTTCACATAAATAGAAGCATTTAACAGATCAATGCAAATTGTTGTAAATATGAGGGAGTTTTGGTAATAATGATAATAATAACAGTAGCATAGGCCTAGCCTAAAGGCCTAGGCCTACCCCTAAAGATTATTTACAAAAATCATATCATGGATTTTACAATAATAAATAAGTGAGAACACGGCCCAATTTACCACCCTCCAATACTTAAATTATAGGGCAGACTGAGCTTAGCCCTCCTTAGAATATCCTCAGTTCTGTCTTTTCTTAATAATAGGCCTAGGTCATAGCATGCTTGTTATCCCCTAGCTAGGCTCCTATGCCTAGAGATCCAATCTAATCCAAGCCAATCCAATTTTTGACTTAAAAGGCGCATTATACTAAGTCTAATGCGCCAATTTAAACAACATTAAATGAATAATAATAGAAAAACAATTCTTACCTATTAGTACTGCTGAAATACTTCAGAAAATATGGTTAAACTGCCTGTTTCATCATCATGAATGTGCACTGTAAAAGAGCTCTAAAACCACTAACAAATTTCAGTTAACTGATAACATTCAAAAGCACCTTTGTTAATTTCCATGGCCTTCAGTGATAAACATGGATAAAGTGACCAATCAAATTACATAGGTTCTCGTTTAAGACATCTATTGTACTTGATACGAGTGTAATTTTGCCCAACCTGTCGTGAAAATGTACTGAATACTCAGTGCGTGTGAAAACACTTGCAAAAATGCACTTACTTTTTGAAATCACATTTCTAATCAATAAAATATCATCACGCACATTTGCATTTGTTGTATTTTAAAGTTGGTTCAACAAATCATCATAACTTCATGAAGACTTTAAATTCACTTCACTGCAAGCAGGTCGATGACTGTTCTGTTATTGAATGGTAATTGTTATTGTCGTGATGGAATAAACAATACCTGGATTTGCGTCAGAAGAATCAATGAATCACCTGATGGCCAGGGTTGAATTCGAGCCCAAGTAAGCAGCGAGTACTAATTTTTGCAAGTGTTTTCACACGCACTGAGTATTCAGTACATTTTCACGACGTTGGACAAAATTCCACCTATACATGTTCTATTGATGTCGTCAATATTATAATATATCATAGATTCATGAAATGCCTAATAGGCCCTAAACGATAACATATGCGACTTGACCATCAATAGGCCTATTCTTGAATTTTTTAAACAAAATATTTTTTAGATATTTTTGAAATGCCGTATCTGTTTTTAAAAATCTCAGAATGTATGAGCATTAATTAAGAGTTTCGCCTGAGTAGACCCCACTAAAGGCTCTGTCTAGGTCCGATCAGGTACATTTTTGCTAATTTTACCAGGGCCCGGCAGTTATCTATGCCATATGTTACCAACCGTCACGCATCGTGCGGGAGAGTTGGTTTCAAAGTGATTTTGGATGAAACACGCATTTTGCAGAAGCACATGCGAGATCATAAATGTGTCACGCATTTAGCACTTGCGTGATAACGAATTATCACAAATTCAGGGAAAAACGTATTTAAAAACAATTAGAAGAAATTGGTTTTATTAAAAATATAAAAACGGTCATACAGTAGCTTGAGTCATTAGAGAGCTTTCTTTATCTCGTTCGAGAATCAATTCACAGAGAAAAGTTCTCCTTTCCGACCAAAACAACCCAGCCAACCACGCACTTGTAGAATCTAGTAGTCGCGAGCAGTCTTGCGAGTTTATTGTTACAACCAACCGTTGATTATGGGACTGGAACCCGAACTTCCGCAGGGGTTCCGTAATTAGCAATACCGTATATACTCGTGTATGTCCTATAAGGTGACCCGTGTATAAGACAACCCCCGAGTTTTAGAAGATTTTTGGTTGATATTTGTATGTCTGGCGTAAAAGACGACTCCCTGTTTCATGATCGGAATTCCTAATTTTTTGTGTCCTGATACTGCATCTAGCTGGATAAATGGAGCCAAATGCAAGGGTAATCTTCCAAATAATATTATTTTATGAGTTTTTAAATCTTCACCATCAAAATCGTATTTAGATTTAGTGTCGGAGCAGGAATCCTTAAGAAGCTGAACCTATGTTGACGTAGCATATTGTTGCTTAATATCAGAACAACCTGCTTTTATTAGCTCAGCCTTGCCATGGATATTTTGGATTAAGATTTTGAATAAGTTAACCCATATTTCATACAGTAAAATGATTTTCGACTATTGTTACAAAATCGTCATTTTTCGTTTGTCGTTTTCTAACCACAATTCTATCCGATTTACGCCAAAATGCACACAACTCACCCAATTAGGATACGACATGCCGCTCTAAAATAC
>NW_022745982.1:68970-153081 GCF_011630105.1 Anneissia japonica
GGGGGGGGGGGGGGTGAATAGGGTGGCTAGCCACCCCACTTCGTTTACCATGAAAAATAAAATAATGGTCACTCGTCTTGTTTGTGTGCTTCTCGTGTACTCTGGTAAAACATACTTTCTATTTTAAGCTTACTTCTTTTCAGATGCTATATAAGATCGTCTAGCAGTCTACTATTAAATTGAAAAGTATATTTGATAATATATTTTTAACATGAACTATGATTAACGTACGCATTACAAAAGCAAGCAGACTGACGCACATGCCACACTTCGCACTTTCGTATACTAAACTTGATTTCGTTTGTCCTCATTCGAATTAAGTAAAGTTTTCACGATCTGAAGAATTTATGCGATCCATCAACATTTTTCTGCGACTCAAACATTTCAAGCAGCAGAAATCTATACTGAGATAAGGTGTTTCCCAGCCTTATGTACAAGAAAGCAAAGTTAAATAAATACTGTAAATCTAAGTATTTCAAAAATTAATACGATGTTTCTATTTTAAATTTTTGTTGTCACTTTTTAACAATTGTCTGAAAAGGACTGCTTTCTGTGCAACACAAACGTTTTTCTTTGCCTTTAATTTAAATCCTGGAATGCTAATACTATAGATAATAGGCCAAGAGAAAAATCAACAAATAATACACTCGTACCACAAACTTAGCAGGAGACTTTTGTTAGACGGTTGTCAAATTCCATTCATGTACTATTGAATGGTAATATAAACAAATGTTATAAAAGAGTAACGAGACGTAACTATTGGGGCAAGGAAGAAAATATCAATCATTTTTTATGTTTAAAGCCGTTAATATCTTACTCCCACAGTATATCGGTAAGTCTATTCAAACCAACCCCAACCCTAATTTAAAAACCATGACGCGTACTGTCTGTATTGTGGAATACTTTAGATTCGCAAACCTATTGTAGTCGGTGGTATGTGTGAATTGACATTTATGAATTAGCCCGATTTCCATTAAATCGAATCGGGAGCCTTCTCGGTTCCTTGGAGGACAGCCTACACAGTGCACCGATTGCACAGGAAACACTGTAGCGACTTTTTTTTTTTTTTTTTCTCGATCAATGAATAGCCTACAGTATATCGTAACGTATCGTATCTATCGGTGTGGGTCAACTGAACAACGAAAATCATAATACTTATTTCATGCAAGTTGTACGCTATATTTGCCTATATTTAGATCATTGATTTGTAGGATTTTCACAAAAAGTGTACCATTTTTTACTTGCTAATTATAACTGTAAGCGTGTTAATTTTCAACAAACTGTACTGTATAAAGCTACGTTTACAGCAAGTCTATTTTCCAGTTTGGAAACCGGGCTTGGTGTGATTGTGTGTGAATCACAAAAATTGACAGACATGTGCCAGACAATAATTAATAACATACAGAAATAAATTTTACAATATTGAGTTTCAAGTCATAAAATATAGTGTGGCTTAAAATATTTATCTTTTTCGATCAACACCTCACTTGACCAGTAATATTCAGGATGAGAGATACAACATTATACAGTATTCGTTTTATGATGCGATAATGTACCTGTGGTTCAAGTTTGACTAATTGCCAACACCAAGGATCATATAAAAGACAATTAATAAGTTAACTTTGGACATGAATGAAAACTGCTGGGTCATACAGAGATAGGTAGCATATACATAAACATATTAATACCCTGATGATGAGGAGGAGGAGGATAGTAATAATATTGATGACGGTGAGGACTACGATGATGATGGTGTCACGATGGTGTTGCTGATGCTGATGATGATGATGGTAACAGAGAAATTTCTAAAAGTGCCAGGTATCAATATTGTATGTGGAAAAAAATCAAGAGAAGAGTTAAATCCAAGAGATTAGAGTTAATCAGCCATTGACAGTCACTATTGGAGCATGCGGGAATAAAATTATTATACATGGGTGAGTCAGTCCTGCATTTTACCTATTGAAAGAAAATATTATAAAAGGTTTTTGTTACAATAGCCAAGTTCACAGATCAGATTAGCAGCAATGTGTGAGGGCGCTGTTCATTTTAGTTCAACTAGCAATCCTTAATAGTTATGCAAACCATAAACAATTCTACATAAAAGTATCTTGTGTGACCAGTAACTTAAAAATGAAACTATAATTTAGTTAATTTTGTTGCTGCATTACTGATCCCAATTAAGGAATAGTAACAATAGTAATTAATACATTATATTGTAATTGTCATTCGTTTATTGGAGATAATTACTGTATACATATTACCTTTTTTTCAATGCAAAAAAAATTCAAATTTGAATTGAATTTTTTTAAGTTTCTTAGAGTTCAAGATATACATATTTAAACTTGGTAACAACTTTGTATTTAGCAAACTCACATAATTAATACTTAATGCTAATGAAAATAATATATTTTTTCCCCTGAACTTTGATCAAATCCTTAAGCCCACTTACAATCAGCCTCAATATAAATCTTATCAAATAAATACATAAAATTTTGTCTAGAATTACACAACACTGAAATCAAATGTTTTTGAGACTAAATCACCGAAGAGGTGATGGTAACTTGCTACTGTTTAAGTTCCCCAATAAAAAATACTGATGAATATAATAAGGTAAATGCATCAAAGAATAGTAATCAAGAGTGAGGGCGCTGTGCATGGAATTACAAGGAGTTGGTAATGCATTCACAATGTCAATTGTATGACAAAAATCTAATTCAATTTAGTCAAAATTTAACATCAGATTAAACTTAAATGAATTCTGCTTTGGAACATAGTGAAACATCAAACAAAAATGATTTTAGAAACTAAATTTACTGCTACTTAGAGAGAGTAGAAAACTGTCAAAAACATAAAAATCTTAATTCAAATATCTTTTTGATTTTTTAATAAAATATTTTGTACAAGCTAATAGTCATCTCGAAATAGACTTCATGGCACTTGAATCAGTTTCTTGTAAAACAACCTGAAATTTTACGATCACTTATTTCTTAACAAATTCTACCGATTATATTTATATCCTGAAATTTTTGGTATCTGATGCCATTTTTACAGCTGGAAATTCTGTTCGATCAACAATAAATTCGGCGACAGATACAAATTTATGTTAGATCAGCAGTACATTCAGTGACATAGATCAAAAAATAACTCAATTTTTATTTTATATTAAATTATAAATCACTTGCCTCTACCCACCTGATAGTAAAAATCATCGACAGGAATCAATAGTTATAATGCTATATAACAGTCACTTGAATTAAGAAAATTTTGCCATTGCATCATGCCGTATACCCATGCTAATCATCATTTTCACACAGCAGACACCCTCATTTCTAATTATTTTGTGCAATAACTGCCAAAAGAGCTGAAATGGGTTGTCGTGAGACAATGGCAATATTTGATTTATTTAGGTTAAATATACGTGAAATAGACTAACACCAAGTTCAAACTGATTTTTTTTTTTTTTGGTCAAACTAACCATATATCTTGATAATTGTGACCATAAATTCGAATGCAAGTAGCCTACACAGCATTGTTCTTGGTTAAATACACAAGCTCTATGTTTAACTGAACAAAAATTGCCCGGAAAAACAACCAGGACGTTTATTCCGAGTAGGAAAACTCCACTGTGAACAACACGAATATGTGAAACCTTCTTGAGTGCTATCTACTACTGTGCATTGCTTAACTTTTCACTTAACGTATCCAACAAGTAAGCCCTGTCCAGAATATCAAATTTCATTTGACAAAAACATGTGACATGCCTAAATATGGTCATGATGAAATCACATCATGACCATATATAGGCACATCATGACTATATATGAGCATATAATAGTTTTTTTTTATCAAAGAAAATTTAATAGTACAGACAGAGCTTTAGGCTGACCATACACGCGCAAAACCTTACAACCTATTCTTAAAGCCCCATTCCTGTCAAAATTTCAGTTGTTAAGAAGATCGGATTTTTATGTATGTTACAAAGGTTTATAAATATAATACGAAATTGCTAGTTTAACTGAATTTAGACATTACTAAACATGAAAAAAATGTAAAATAAGACAGAAATTAAATTTTTTGTGTTACACACAAAAAATAAATGCGGATGGATTTTTCATGTTTGATTTTGCGATAGGTCTGCGAAGAAATATAGTAGGCGCCAAAACATTAGCCTATCCAGCACTGCTAGGCTAGGCCTAGCCTTACCTCGATTTAGGTTCTGTTATCACACATAAAAATGGCCGACATTTTCCGTTGCTAGTATTGACACTTGTGAAATATAATATTTCATAGAAATTATTTCAAATCTGTTAAAAAAATGATTTTGACAAAGATTTTGACAATTAAACAAACATATCTCAGGCCTACTCGATCGACCACTGTGTGCGAGATGCGAAGTACAAAAACTAATTTCATTAGAGAGGGCGCACTTTATTGACTGCATAAAGTATACATAAATGCGAGAGCATTCCTGCGGATGTGATTTACAACCTCTGAATTTGCCTAGTAACGAAGAATCTTTTGTGTAAAACTAAAATTTATGCCAATATTTTTCCATTGTTTATAATAAACAGAGTAATGAATTTTTTCTAAAAAATTCTTTTTTAGTAAAATTTTGCCGGGAATGGGGCATTAAGGCACGAGGGCTTGGTAAGACCTACTGCATGTATAAAATACAAACTACGGACAACAATAAAATAAAATCAACCTTTGATTTGGTCAAAATTAATTTCATGTGAAAGTGATCATGGAAATTATTTATAGGTCATAAACTTTACAGGGTTTACAACATATTGACCTTAAAACTTTTCAAAAAATTACAATTATAGTTGTATGTAAGCAATGCTGCTTCTTTCAAAATACAAGACTTGATATTGATTTCATATTGAAATTGATTAAGTGCTTTTGTACCATTGAAAATCTTTGGAGAAAAATTTTTAAGATATTCTCAAATACTGGAACTCTTTTCGAAGATCTATCTTTGGTTTCAAGTCTATGAGAATAGTATTAACATGTATTACATTTTTTTTAAATTATTTATTTTTTACAAGACAGAGACACTTGCTCTGAAGAGGTAAATTGGTTCTACCCTTGCTGTCAAAAGGTTAGAATGGCCTTGTTTAAAAATTCTACATACAGGAAGTTTCCTAAGAAGACCAGCTTCTTAAATATACTGTATTTTGTTTCTTTTCTTGTTCTTTTCTCAGTGTCTCAACTTTTCTAAACAATCTCAGAAATTTTACCCTTATTTGAGGCGAGGTACGATCTGGTAATTAGCAGGTAATAGTTTTTTCCTCCCCAACAAGGGGGGGCACTCTTCTGAATCAGAGGCCCTATACCCCCCTCCCAACTCCCCACTGACACCACCCATGAAGAGTTCAAGGTGAAAAATGAAAAAATGTTTTTAAATTTGAAAATGAATACTCTTATTTTATAACAATCAAAACCTCATAAGAACTTCAAAATGTCGAACTCAAAGAGCTCAATCACCAAGCGCATAGAGGCTTTTTCGCATGATGCGCTCTACAAATCCAACTATTATTAAGTTATGAATCAATCTGTCAATATTTACAGTAGTTAAAGAGCGCCATCAGGCGCAGCACCTGAGTGTGAACTTGTTAAGCATGACATATCATAACAATGATCCAGGCCATGACACGACTGTTAATGTGATGGAGCGTCCTGGGGCGTGCTTTAGGAGTGATACAGCAAGAGAGTGCTTCACACCAACAAGGCTCTGATCATTCACTGATAAAATCATATCACCACACCTGAAAACAAATAAACAAATTAAAATATTACCAACTACAATTCAAATAACACCCTGTATCTCGTCAGGCATTGACATTTTTTCCTAACATTTAATTTATTTTACTATTTTTTTTGTGAATAAATTCCTTTCCAAAGTTTGCCATGGCATTCCTGGTACTTCCATGCTTATTCAGGAAATATAACTTTTAAAATTATGATTTGACCACTAGAATCCCTATAAATGCTAAAACATATTTCATATATCATATTGATTAGACCATGCTTGCCTTAACGCCCTTTGTCAGAATGTCAATCGAACTTAACAACCGACCAATCAGAAATGGCACAGAAATATGTGCCTGTCCCACAAGTGCACATGTTTACATACATTTATACTGTTGTTTTGTGAGACCTTAGCAACAATATCCAAGAGGCTTGTGAAATGGTCCATTAATTAAAACATATGTCAATCGAACTTATATGAAATCAAAATAACTTCAACTTTCTTTTTTCTCATAATGTCCAAATCAAAGAGCTCAATCACCAAGCGCATAGAGGCTTTTTCGCATGATGCGCTCTACAAATCCAACTATTATTATATGTGGCAAAGACAAGCCAAACCACTCACTCCCCACAAAAATCAAATTTTAATTATAAATACAGGATTAAACACTAAATTGAAAGTTATAAAATGGTGAAAGAATCATTTAAATCCGATGTTTCGCTGTGAAGCTAAGGCAATTAAACATACAGTTGTTTAAATAACAGGGTTTCATAAATCAGCCTTCAAGGATTTTGGGGAATGTTTAGGCAGAGACCATCAGAAAACCGTTAAAAAACGTTGTTTTAACATCAAAAATAGGGAAAATAACAATGAAGCGTGATGTATAGATATATAAGAGTTAGTTTGGTGCAATAAAATAGATTCCACAAATTTTGACATTTCAAAATGTTTTGGCCATTATCTAAGAAACATGATTTGCGATGAGTGACTGGTTTGGCTTGCCTTCACCACATATGCTGTAACAATAAGAGTCTGAATTAAGTTTTTTTTAACTTACTTAAGAATGCCTCCACTGGCTGCGGCACCATTTGGTACTAAAGTCTTAACAAACACTGGTTGGTTGCCATGGGTACAATCAGACCCACCTACGATACTGAAACCCAAACTCTTGCTTTCTTTTCGTTTGATTACAACTGTACTTGCAGCTTGGCAATACCTGGAGCAAATAATTGAAAAAAAAAGTACAGTACAACATTTAGGCAATTATTAATTTTATATGAAATATCTTTCATATTATTGGTCCAGGTCTCAAAATGTTCCAGATCTATTTTTATTTTGTTCATTAAACCAAATAAAATAATAAAATTAAATTATGACAACTATTATTACATTTACCGATATTATAATGATTTTATCATATTAAAAAATACTTATATGTTTAATTTAAACAAAGATTCGCAGTGTAGTTTGTCTTGTAATGCCCAGGTCGTGGATCAATGAAGGCAAAAAAAAAAAAAAAATTCAGGATTATTATCTAAAGGATCAGCTCTACTCCTTAAACCCAAAACTTTGTTACAAAAATATGTTAGTACAGTGCATCATCTTATATGACCATCATATAGTAAATACTTGCTCCCCACTTTTAAGCAGTGTGAAGCAGATGAGAGCGTTGATGCTCCCCCTGGAGGTTACTCCCAGCAATTCACTGGTACTCACTGACACATCTGGCTAGACTGAAGCAATGTAGATAAAGTGCCTTGCTTCAAGGACACAAGCAAAAATGCACAGTGAAGGATTGACACCCCAACCTCGAAGTTTGGAAACCAAACTATTTCCACTGCGCCAAACTGCCTCCAATGAACTTCATATATAGAGCATGAATGGTTCCAAAAATGATCAGCCTTCTGGATCATGCTAGTGTCAAGGCCAAATCTTTGCCCATATAGTGTTAAAACAAATATATTTTTTTTTAATCACAGATAATATCCTAATACATAATTGGTTTGTCAAATGTAAACCTGTTGATGATAGGAAATACTTACTCTGGAAGTGAAAGCCACGTAAGCCATGATGGAGAGAACCTACTGCTAAGTTGATTAGGCTCAAGCCCTTCAATTAAACTGAGCGTGATCAGTGACCCTTGGGCTGATTTGAGTGCAGTGACTGCTTGAGCATGTGTCAGATTCAAGAGGCTTGTGTCATTCACAGCTAATAAGATGTCACCCCTCTGTAAAATTAAGAAAACATCAATCTGATGATGATTATTTGTTCACAGTAGTGCATGTGTTGACGCTTACGTACTTCCATATTTGCTAGCTGTGTCTTAGTAGTCGTTTTGCAGTGTTAGACCATTTACACACTACAGACAACAACGGTATAAAATAGGTAAGTGTCTGGACTTAAATTTACTCCCAGTCATGTATTCAAATTTGTGGAGTGCAAAGTTACTATAATCTTGATCATTCTTATGAGCCGGCAGTGGGTTGGCAAAAGGAGGCACAAAAAAGCCCTCCTAACAACATAACATTTACTAAGTACAGGTAGTGAGACCTACTGCACTTGCCATGCTTAGAATCAACAATGAATACAAATTAATAATACATAGTCTTCTTCTTCTTCTCCAGGATTGAGGGCCAACTTTATTTGAAGGCTTTGGCCCGAGATGGATGTGGAGTACTCATTCTTACAACTTCCTTCTCTCCTAAATGCGCTGCTAGTCCACAATGACAGGGAATGTGTTATCTACAGTAAAATATGTATCTAAACCCATTAAAATCTTAAATGAAAAATAAATAAATTAAATCCTTATTTGAACAGTACCTTGACATGTCCTTTGCGATCTGCAAGACCCCCAGGGAGAACATTACTGATGAAGATAGGGGTGTCCCCTCGTTTACCCTTCACTCCTCCACATACACTTATTCCTAGAAATTCTGATGGAGGCTGCAAAAATATAAAAATAATATGATTAGTATAGAATAAAGGACTGCAAATTGAGGGCAACTAGTTGGAGTGCAATCAGTCAACTACTTGAGTAAAACAATTTTTTTTTTGGCGGCTTAGCAAGTTTTCAGTGGGTATGGTGGTGCTGCAGGTGCAGGGTCTAGGACTGCAATTTTTTTATACACTTTAAAATGCAACTGCATTCTTACGATGTAATATCATTATCTATTTTTTAAAAAAGGAAGAAGCAGGGGTTACAAATTTATTTATAGGAAGTGCAACACCCAGCTCTTCCCCTTAAATATGCCACTGCATTTATACTAAATAAAAAGGCTAATAATAACATTAAAAGGCATTTTGAAAAACAATTATTATCATTTATATCATACCTTAGATATTGTTATTTGTCTTTCCCTTCTGACTCTAACAGCAGAAACATTCCTTGAAGGCACCATCGCTGCTGCCAATTCCTGAGCAACAGACGGCATAATTTCAGGGGTTTGTGACCTTGAAAGTCTTGAGATTGCCAGTCTTACCGTGTCCTTGGAATGCTAAAAAAAACAACATATGTATAAAACATTACTTAATATCTGTATATAAAAACATGATTAAAATATTATATGCAATATATTAAAATATACATCAAAGTAAAAGTGCAGTCATTTCATATACTCTATATAGTGCATACCCCGCCCTGTGCCCATAAGGAATAGTACACGCAGGGCGTTTACGGGGACGACGGGCGGTTACAATTATGTTTTTGAATGCTTGAGGGGTATTTTTTGGATATACATTTCACTAAATTTACTGAAGTTAACAGTACACTGATTAAGCCATTGCCTTCTGTGAAGATAAATTCATAAATTCCTTTTACAAAGACTAAATACATTAGGCCTCTAGTGCACTAAAAGACAATGTCCTAATCCACCTTTATTATACTAGCTGCTTGCTCTGGGCTGCCCTCTGTCATGTCTTCACCATTGATCTGCAGGATTCTGTCATCGATGGACAGTCGGCCATCTTGATAAGCAATACTATGGTCAACCAAGTCTAAGATGTAGATTCCAGCTGAGTGCCTACGAGAGAAAAACAAAGAGAATAAATATTTGACAGAAAAGAACAATATTCAGTGGAAATTGTAGTCTATGATGACAGAAATAAATCAGTGGTAACTTGATATGGACAGTCTTATTATTTCTAAGGGGTGGTCTACCGAAACAAAAATGTCGGTTTTATCCAAGTTACAGACTATAAAAATTACTTGAGAAAATGAAACAGTCAAACTGTCAACATACTTTTTAGCAATGATTTTAATTCCCAGTTGCTTTCCTTTGACCTTTCTGAGTGTGACATTCAAAAGGTCAATCTTATTCCTTTCCTCTGCCTTTTCTCGGTATATTGTCATCCTAATGGGTGAGCTGGCTCTCATGATGGTTTCCCTAGCGGTGTAATGTGACACATCCCGTAAGTCTTTGCCATTTACCTGCATAAGAAACAGAAGGGGAAAGATAGGTTTCAACCTGAAATGATTAAAATGTGTATTTTTTTACCAATTTCTAAAACTTTAATAATCTATAATTTATTATAGTGATTAACTCTGCTGACCAATGAAGTCAACACACAGATAAAAATCAACTGTGTTAACAAAAACATTGTATTATATATTTGAAGTATTTTTTCAAATTTCATTTTCATATTTTCACTTTTAGATGGTAAAAATAGTATGAATTGATTCAAGATTCAAGGTTTATTTTCGTCAATCATAGTACATACGAGACTTGTTTAAAATCGAAAAAATCACTATAATATACAAGACAACAATTAACAGATATAATATTAAATATAAATATAAATATAACAATATATACACATGGAAATTGGAAAAATATATTATTTAATAATTGATTGTTTTAATATCACCTTTTGGTCACTGGTACAAAATGATTCATTTTGTGGTAGAATTTTACATTTAAGTTGCAACTTAATTATACAATCAGTAATATTAAAAAAAGGAAATGTACTTGTTGATAAAATGTGTAATGATACATTATATAGCGCCCTCTACAGATGAAAAATGATTTGTATTTTCCATAGAGCTATTAAAAAACTAGAGTGCGGACAAGATGGCGGAGCCATGCAGAGTTGTGTATGTGTACCATCCAAGATGGCTGCCGTAGGAAAGCGCCACCTTCAGGCTTAGTATACATATTATTTCCATAAATAAGCCCTCTGACTGAATATTATTTCATTAATGATAATTAATATTGATAATGACAAATTATTAAACTGTCGTAGCCTTGTGGTAGAATTTTACATTTAAGTTGCAACTTAATTATACAATCAGTATTATTAAAAAAAGGAAATGTACTTGTTGATAAAATGCGTAATGATACATTATATAGCGCCCTATACAGATGAAAAATGATTTGTATTTTCTTTATACTGTACATAGCAAATAAGGTAGAAGAAGGTTATATGCCCCTGCGTACACATATTTAAAGTGGATGACTTTTTTTTTGTTCTGGTAGTAAATACCAATTTTCTTTTTAATGTTTTCTCCTTAATTACTTATTTTATAGACCAGCATTTTTTATAGCATGCCATTGTTAATTCTGAGTGATATTAATCTAGTTCATGTTGTGAATAATAATGTAATCATGAAAAATGCAATATTTCACCTCAACAATTTGATCTCCAGGCATAATTCTTCCATCTTTTGCTATCACCCCCTCTGGATAAATTTCTTGCACAATTGTGACAATCTGCAAAAAATATCAAATGTGTTTATTTATGTATCTCAGGATTATGATTAGGCAATTACAACAAAAAATTATAACATAATAACAGATTTTATTAGAGAATAATATACTGTAGACCTCACCTTCAGAAAACAATGCGGTAAATATGGTAAAAAGTATTGGACAACTGTACTAAAACCGGTATTACCAGTTACACGTTTAGTTGAAAATATACAATCAAAGAAATATGTATTCGTAACAAATCAAAAATAAGCTATTACAAATTCCCAAATAAACAAACAAATGATTTACAGTAACAATATTTTATGCTACTTTAAATATGTAAAACATGATGGAAGACAAGTAATTTAAAATTAAGTCTTAAAGGAGAAGGACATTAAGTTCATTCTATCAATCAATTAATCACAACAATCCCTTATATAGAGCCAATATCCACAACATAATAGTCATTAATGATGGCAATTCTTTTAAAGTGCAGAAACCTTATTTGATTAAAGCTTTACTGCAAAGGGGACTAGGCCTATATTTTTATGTCAATTATTATGAAATCATGGATGCAAAAAGTGTTGAGTGTAAATTTTAAGGGACAGCATTATCAGCTTCTTTGCTTCCCAAACCTCTTTCACTTAATTAAATTTACTTGTTGATATGATATAAAGGACAGCTACTTATGTGCAACAGTTCATTGGTCCTTCAGATGCCTTATCAATGAAAATATGCCTTAGTACAAATATTATTCATTCTATATGTGAGAAAATTATATTAGTAATTTAAGCAAAATATTTGCTTCTTGCCCACAAGCTTGACAGTTCACACAATCATCATGCTACTACCTTTGCTGCCAGACCACCTACTGCTGACCAATCCCCAACATACTTAGCCACCTATGGCTACCGACATTGACCCCCAACAAGTTTGGCACCTCAACGCATAGCCAATATACTAGGCCAGTTATGGACACTGACAGCCCCCACACTCCCAATATAACAGTCCACCTACGACCGACCATGGAAACATTATGTGCCCACCAAAGTACAACCATAGGCTACTGCTACTATTCTATTAAAGGTACTTAGACTGATTCCTAAGGCTTAAGAACTTGTCAATTTAGATATTTATCAAATAGTCTGTATACACTTCTGTTTCATTATATCAGACAATCTTAATTTACAAACAAAACATGGACTTTGTTCACTAAATATTTAAACATGAATGATCTAATCAGATACATATGGCAAACAATATTCCAGATTTTTCCATAATAATATTTGGAATTTTGTTTGAACACATTTTATTGTATTCCTATATAATGTAATTACAGTAGGTTTTTGGACTTTCTTTCAAGAAGCAGTCTAAAATTTAATATTTATTATTATGTATAACTTAAATTAATTACAAATATTTGTCATCCATATCTTCAAACATTCAACTATTTAAAATCTAAAAACTGACTATATCCTCAATATCAACTAGATTTGTAAGATTGTTGAATACACCATCCAGATATTATATTTTATTACATATCTAATAAATTTGATTTATTCAAAACTAAGTTTAAAAAATATTTTAATGATATTTAAATTGACTTTCTTTGTTGTTCTATTTTCTTATTATTCATTTCATTTTTTTTCCGTGAGTAGCACATCTCTAAGATAAGAGTGGTTGTTCCCTTAATTGTTGTATACTCAAGAAGAAGTTTTAAATAGTACGATAAAAAAACAGGGGGCCGTCTTATATGCACAACAATACAAATTTTTGACTTAAATCATGTTTGTCTTGTGCGGATCGTCTGTAACACAAAATCTACTACTGAAATGATGTTACTAACTGGTAGTATGAATTAATGCAATTTTAAATGCAGGGAAATAAAATTGATTTTGATGAACATTTAAATGCCTAAAAAGTAGTACATTATTTGAAAGATTAGCCCTACATTTGGCTCCGTTTTTTGACAGCTAGATGCAGTATTATGACCATACAGAGCAGCAAAATGTAGGAATTCAGACACACAAAAATCGTCAAAAAATATGTTCAAGATCGGGGGTCGTCTTATACTCGGATCGCCTGATATGCAAGATATATGGTACTATGTTCTGTACCATAATTCTAAGAACACCACTTTGGAAAGTTGAGTCATTTAAAAATGCTTCTACTACATAAGCAACAATGTGAAATATATCACGACGACTCAACATTGTACTTAGACTAGAATTATCCAGCCGCAGCCACACACTCGCCATAAACAGATAATTTAATATCAATCAAAAAAATTTCCTACAGCTATTCATAAACAATAGACTGCTTTCAGCCATAAGCACTGAAATGGATACAAAGTTAGGCAAATGATATGAACCACTGGTTGCACTAATGGGCCAATTAGATGATATGCCACACACTAACATCAATACATTTTGCTATGATAGCTGCATTGATCTAGAAACTTAGATACAACCAGGAAACAGCAGGGGGTCCAATGACATATAGCAGAGATGACAATTACCTCTGCATAGTTCAAAGAGAAAATAGGGAATTATCACTCAAGAAAAATTATTCTGAATTATATTAGGCCAAGTAAAAACAAAAAGTAGTTTGTCGTCCTAATATTTTGAAAAACGGGGAATGAAGGAAAACTAGTAATTTTTTTTATTTGGCCTAATATACACTTAAGTCAATGTGGGGGGATGTCTGCAGATTAAACCTCAATCCAGAAGTTGCTGATGATCACACCACATGGTCTCGCGGAATACATCTACCTTACGGGTAATGTAATGTACAGAGTGTTACAGTCTAACCCTTGCATGCTTGGAAAACAGACTCTTAACATATGATGATGATGATGATGATACAGTATCATAAAGATCCATCACAATTGATTAAGTGACAATTGCTATTTGCAGATATGAGAAGATAATCAAAAATAAATGCTTATATGATAATGAAAATAATGACATCTTTACATTTTTTTAAATTGTCATGAGATAAGCCTTAGTAGTGATAACAGTTCAGATGAAAACAAAATTTTTCCAATATTGCATTAAAAATATTTTGCTCATTTGATTTTCTTAATGCTTTATTCATCAATTATATTGAGTGAATTTTATTTTCTTAATGCATTATTCATCAATTATATTGAGTGACTCATCCCCTACTTGGTTGTACTTCGCTGCATTGTGTTTAATAAATGACAAGGTTGAAGTGCCAGTAACACATAATATACATATATAATTACATTTTAAATTTCTATAGCCTTTACTCGCTATATATTTTTCGATTTTTGTTATTTTATGTATCTGTATGTGTTGCAGAGCTCTGGAGGATAACAATGCTTTTGCATGCTGATGATCGCAATAAATGCACATTGGTTAATAACATAATACTTTTGAAAAACATTTCAAAACAGAATATGTCTCTAATAAACGTTGCTATGCTTACTTCAAATCAGCGCCTAGCAAATAGTGATGCTTTTTGTTTGTGTGTTTGTCTGTCGGACAAGGTTATTTTGTAATTGTAAGCAGGTTTTATCATTTTTTTTAGCTAATCTTTTCTGTGATTTAGAGGGTATTTACATAAGTCAAGATTCTAGTCATTGTTATCTCTGATATATGCACCTTTTAACAATATGAATATTATATCAGGATAACATAAATAATTTATGGTGGATTGATTTAACTTACCAGTGGGGTTTCATTCCCACCAACCAAGCTCACTCCAAAGTCTTCATCTGTATTTCTTCGTATCTCAATGGTTGTTAAACCACCGGTCTTTATTGCAACTACGCCTTAATTATGAAAGAAAGAAACAAAGATGATTATGGCACTATAAAAGACCATTATTATTTTTGTATGTCATCACAAGCCATTTCAAAACTTACTGAGAAAATTACTGTACAAAAAAAAAATCTGTAATGGTAGGCTTCACCTTCAGTGTAATTTTTAAAAGTATACAATAATGGACCATTAGTGCACTTAAAATAGACATGAGCAGTTGGCTATGGTTAAGATTATACCAAATACTAAGAAGACAGCCCCAAGGATGTTTGACAATATAGTCCATTCTTTGGGTTCTTGATGGAATCATGTACACAATACTAAACAATTTTAAATTAGATGGCCTCCAACTCAAATCCAAAAATATCGATGGCGGTCTAACAATAGACTTTAATAACTACAACTCATTATAAGCACAATGCTATCAGCAGTGGAAGTTATTTATGATATTTCCCAGTCAGCATATTTTAGGTAATGAATGAAGCTTATTCATTACTACAAGTTTCCGCTTGGCTTTTAAATACAAATGGTCTTAAATCAAAGTTCATGGCCAGGATTTAGTTCATATTGCCCCGGGGTAAAGTAGCACTAAAAAGGGTAAGAAGTCAACATGGGCCTACATTATGTTAAGTAGGTGTAGTTGGCCTAGATATTGTACTTTCAACAACTAAGGTAACATCCACAACTATAAATAGTTAACTATTAGGCTTCTTCAGTTGTATTATCATAAATGTCAAACAGAAATTAACAACCACAACAATCAATATGATAACTTAGAGTGCCAATGTACTTTATATACATGAAAGTACTGTGTGTGAAATTTGTACCACAAATGCATCAACGGATTTCAATGTTCTTACATCATACGTACATTGGTAGTTTACCATTAGGCTACACTATTAAGCTATACTATTAGGCTACACGTACAGTATCAACTTACCCTTTTGTTTAGCATGTGGACACTCTCTAATATGCGATTCAAGCGCCGTCCTTGAACCCCGAAATGTGCAGCCATGTGCAGCGTGTATGCAGTGTGACATGTTACCTTTACATCGATTTGCTAAATGCGCCTCCAGATCCGACCGCTGCATCGCATCATCGCAATATGTTGTGTTTGGACAGACAACTGGTAGTTTGTCTAACATTCTGAAGGAGATTTTAAAGACAATAATATTAAAAAAAACTTTATTTTCTATTAAATATTTTTTTATTCCGAAGAAAAATACAATTCGAAAATAGAACAAAATGAGCTGTTTCCAAAGTGGTTCAGAAATACTAAAAAAACTACAAAAGAAAATTATGATATTGAAAGTTAAGAATTTTTATTGAAAAAAAATATTTTAAATGAATATTATAGTGTCATTGCCAAGTGAATGGGATTATGGATATTAAAATGTTGTGTACAGTAGTATAGGAAGCAAAGTACAACATGTTCTATTTTGTACAGTATGTTTTATCAAATGACTGGGGTATTGTGATGTTCCTAAGACCAACATATTATTACTGTATAAATTTAAATAAATATGAACACTGAAAGGACATTTGATAAATTTGCAAAAGACCCGCAAGTCTCCGGTTTTAAAAAATACAATTTCATTTTCAATTTTTCTGAATTATATACAATACAAACTGGCTTCAGTTGCATAAGTTGTTCACCGTATATGTAATAATCAATGAGTGTTTTGTTGATGGAATTTGATACCATTTTTTATTCTTGCATACCAAGCTCAGGACTGGCTTTGTTTCAGAACACTTTATATTTTTCAAGCTTGCTTAGCAATCAACTCTCCCAGAAGAGGACTGCAGGTGGCCTGCCAAAAAAACATTTTTCTCCCTCTTTATGGGGCGTCTTCGGCTACAGCTCCATGGGCTAGCTGAAACCTACAAAGACCTGGTTTTGGTGTGTAGTTGTACAAAGGGTGTAATTTCCATCCTGGTCTAGATTGGAGTTCAATGACAGGGTAGGAATGACTTACATTGTTAACCCAGCAGGTTATTCAATATCTAAGATAAACAGCCTCATTGGTCTTCTATTGTCTTTTAGCAACCAATATCCCCTTATTATATTATGGGAATCGCCCGCAGCTAAATTAAACGCCTTTTTCTGCTCAGTCTACTGTTGAATTCAATTGTACTTTTGGCATGTTCGGACCCAGCACAGAAAGATTTAATCATATTACACAAACTGCACACAATTAAGGTTAATCTTCCAGGGTTTTCAAAACCCTGTGTACAGATTTAAAAGAAAAGGGTTGTTCTATAGTACCAAAGTACATGCAATGTATGTGAATGATGTCTGGATTGTTATTGATCATAACAATGACTGAGGTCACACAGAGCTAGGATGATTACAAGTTTTGGTCAACTTTACATTAGCTTTTATACAAACATGATCCGAGTTCACATAACACCAATTGTAAAACTACTGCAGTCTTGGTATTTACTGTAGGTAAACTAGTCTTTGGTTTCATCAAATAAAGAATAAGTGTTTACTCAGGATAGATGGGACTTGGCTTCAAAATAAGCAGAGCAAGTTCATCTAAACAGCTGCCATTGAATCTGGTTTCCTTTCCTGGGCTTTTTCATGCTATGCTTAACTTCAAATATGCGAATCAATATTGAATAAAATTAATCCGTTTATAAACAACATAGTTTTCCCCTAAGCTCTTTTTTAGCGTATACTGTAATTCTTATACTAGTGTCACCCAAAGTTAACTGTGTTTGTCTGTTTACTGAAAACTATACCTATCAACTATATTAACTATACCTAAATATATGTCTATTGTTCATGTACAGCATACAAAAATTGCCAGCAAATGATTGTGAAGCAAAGTTTATCACAATAAATAATTTTTTTTTTCAAAAATTTGACATGAGCAGATTTAAAAAAATTAAAACAGAGATAAACCCTTGACTTAATCATTTGTTGCAATGCTTATTTGCATGTCCAGTCTGACTATTGTACTAAATAATGTGCATGGCGGCTGGGTGGATCTTTTGCACTCGATCGTACGAATATTAAATTATACAATTAAAGTAATAAATACAACCAATGGAATAAAATCAATAATATAAGGTATATAAGATTCCATATTGAGTTAGGGTTTGGCCCAAGATACAGTATGATGTTATTGTTATTGATCAATGATGAATCACCATACTTTATTGTACAGACAGACAATATTATTAAGGATTAAATTCAATGCCATCCTTTATACTGTATAGTAGGTATGAGCTCAGGTATATAAATAATCAATAATCTAATGTCAAGTTGCGTTATCAATATGGCAATTTAATTAAACTGAAAATAGCCTAGCACTCAACACCTTAAATTCCATTCATTCATGACAATTTGGTTTTTAAGGGCTGTGTTCCTTATCACGAACAAGATCTATGGTGATGGAATGCCTTCTGTGTACTCCAGCAAATCATGGAGTTATAAAATAATTATAACTCCATGAGCAAATGCAGATACTTTACTATAAAATCAGCAAAGTATAACAGATAATATCACTTAGCCTTTGGTATGTGAACATCAATGATTTAGGTACAGTAAGTGGTAAAGGGCTGGTGTCCCCGACAAGAATAAAGTGGACGTGGTCGGGTGTCACCAAAAACCTTTCCAGTAGGGGACGTAGCACCCCTGTCTCTTATACACATCTAGATGTGTATAAGAGACAGGTTTTAAACGCTTATTTAATCGATTTTAGAGTTTATTAATATGTACAAAATACATATATTTTTTTCAATTTTTTTTTTCTCCCCGACGCATTGTGGTTTTTTTCCCCCCGACAGGGGGGCTGTAGCCTTGCCTGGCCTCCTGCCCACATACAGTGTACTAGTTATACAATTTGGAGGAGGGAGATAAATGTAGTGATTGCCTTGTCAACAATTTGAACTCTCGACCTTTAAGCCTAAACATGCCACCGCTACACAAAACCTCAATGGTTAAATTTTCTCAGAACAAAAACATTCCAAATTTCTTAAAGATTCAAAATTCAAACACAAAAGTAGGTACTTAAAGCAGCTTTATTTGTCATGGTTATTTCTTCATCAAAGAGTTCGAGTGACAGATGGTTTGTGATATGAAAGAGGTCTGAGGATTTCTACCCACTACAAACGTACTAATTAAATACTTAGTATTATTATTAACTCTCTTTAAAGAGTATTACATCACCTTGTTGCCAGAATCAAGTTATAGAAAGCCTAGACAAGCATTAATAGGTCATTACTAGGCCATGGCCATGGTGTAATGCCCTGTCCATATTTTATTTGACAAAATGTGAAAAGCCTAAATATGGTCATGATGACATCACACCATGACCATATATATGTACATCATGACTATATATGGGCATACAAGCTTTTTGTCAAAATAAAATTTGATAGTCTGGACAAAGCAAATTAGTAATGTTATTTTCAAAAATATTTTTTGGACTAAATACAAAGACAAGATCCTGAAATCTTTGTAACAAATAGAAAAATGACAACTTTCAAGTGTAGATGCTTACCTTTTAATTATCAAACTGGACGGACGACAATCTTGTGCTGTGAGAGGTGATCTGTCCACAGGGCATTGACGATGCACTCGTAACACACTCCTGATACACTTCGCACAGTATGTATGCCCACATGTCGTGTCCGTGGGGTTGACAAGGGGCTGCAAGCATATGTGACAAGTAAGGTCTTCATCGACTGCTTCTAGATAGTCATAAAGATGGTTGCCTTGAATATCGTGGACTTGCCCGCAAGTCTGGCACAAAACGGTTTGGTTCGGTTTCGCCATAACCCCAAAACAGCTCATCTTCAGCAGGAAGTTTTAGGGATAATAAAATGCATTTCGATATAGCTCTGAAATACTGTACTATGGCCTGATAAAAAAAAACAATCAAAATCCTTCTCATAAGCAATATAAAGAACATTTTAGGTTAATACCATGCACTTGTATGGAGTCAATAATTCTATCTACCCATTATAGGTATTATGGTCAACTGTTGAGATCAAAACGAAGATAACATTGTGACAATGTGTGTGCACTTTATATGAATACTATTACTGTAGCCTGAATTGTGCAGTTACTATTTATCTTGAATAAGGAGGTGGATATACAGTCGAGTACAGTGTGTGTTTGTATAGAAAATCTTACCATTAGCTGAAACAGCAAAATTAAATTAAATGGGAAGAAGAACAAGACTGCAGGGAAACAATCCAGGCACTGTACCTGTTTGCTGGAGTCAATGTCATTTTTATCTTGTCTTAATGAGCTAGCACACAGTATAATGGCCAACTTTAATGATGTCAAGGAAGATTATACAGCAAGCAGAATTTGTAGATTTAGGGTTCAAAATATTAATTGCTTTGTTGTTATAACACTGTATATGTCCAACCAAGTAAAGTATGGTTTCGCATGCAGTAGAGAAAATAAAATACTTACAGCAGGCTATTCAACAAATTATACATCGGTAATAAGTTATTAAGATTTGAAAATCAATGGATTCGGCTGACTAAATCTTATGGGAATAATTTGTTATTTTGATAGTCAATCAATTGACTGTGCATTTCACACTCGCCATAGGCACTAAGGATCACATGAAAACAATATTATAATCGATGCACAGTAGACTGGGAATAAATATAATGTTTGATGCTGTATCTTGTTTACTGGTTATTGTAGTTGCTAATTAAGCATTAATGCATGAACTAGCATCTAATTTCAATGAAAGGCTGAATACATTTATACACATACTGACTGTAATTAATACAAATACTTTCTACAGGGTTTTCTGGATGCTTGTCTGTTTACATATTTGAGAAAAGTACTGTACTGTATATATATAGACAAAGAAAGTGCTCAAAAACTTGCACAGGGAAAAAGAAAAATGGTTTTGTTTCCTATAGGTAAAAATTATAAATATAATTTTCTACAAACAGCTTGGAAAGTAGTTTAAGCTTATCACAGCGTGAATCACAGAAAATTATATCAGCTAGTGTAAAGCAGTTTAGTAAATTACTAATCATTTAAATCTGCGTATAATGTAGGTGAGAATAATCACAAAAGCTAGCACGTTTAAAGACCAGATGAGGCCTAAATACCAACCTGAGAAATTTTCAAATACTTTCAGCTCCAATAATCAGCTTTGTTTTAAGTTAAACTCTGCATAAATTAGGCGTGAAGAATGGCTGTAGTTTGCTAATCTTATTTACTTGATGAACAGCTTCTATGAAACAGGACGCAGCTAATTTGTTTACAGCTATGGGTCCTACAGTGCTTGAGGATTATGTATCTTTAAATTCTTTCAAGTTCAGATACAAAGTCAGCTGTAAAATGAAAACAAAATGAATTACAGTATTCAAATCAAATGAATAAAAACAAGTTGAAAAATGCACAATAAAATAACAGTACTTGTTTGTACACAATAGGGCAATGAGGATAAAATTAACTTTAAAGATGTTTTTACACCTTATTGAGTTTAACTATATTTTTAAAGGTCTTCACAAAGGGCAGAAACCATGATTTCTCATTTACCAGCATTTTTTTGCCAAAGGCATCTACTGTATGTAGGCGGAAGAAAATGTAAATTATAAATTTTATTGATGAATAACATATTTGTAGTGTGGGAGGAAAATAAAGTACAGGTAAAGTACTGTACCAGGACCTCACTTGATAATATTCTATTGCGTGGTTGTATGAAGAAAGTGATGTCAATCAGTTATCAGATAAACAACTTACTGTATTCATTAAATTATAATAAGAAAGTAACATAGAATTATTAACTAGATAGAGAAGTAGTAGGCGCAATACATTTTTTAAGAGTTAATTTTTCCTGAAATTTTACATCCTTCAGGTGGCAGGTGTGCTAAAGGCCAATAAAGTGAAAAAAAAAAAAGAAAGTTATAGTTATAGTCTTATCTTCATGACATACAGTTTGTATTTCAACAAAGGAAATTTAACATAATTATGCAGAATATAACATGATTAAAAAGCATTTTTAAGCACACAATCAGAGTAGTCAATCTAGGTTGTCTGATATGTTCCCAACAGCAAGTACACCCAACAGACTGATGCACTGATAAGTCTTCCAGCGGGCCTAAAGCGAATGTAGGTAAGAATGGCCCCGGAAAAAATGGCCCCAATTTACTTGATCTTGAGAATGGTTCCAAGATGGACCCGAAACGTCGATCTTTCTTGTCATTAAATTTTGTTTTGAGATTATGTTCTTAATTGATTTAATAAATAAAAGCCACAAATAATAATTTGATTTACTAAATTTCATTATGTAAAAATAGTTATAGCTAATTTGTTTACAGCTATGGGTCCTACAGTGCTTGAGGATTATGTATCTTTAAATTCTTTCAAGTTCAGATACAAAGTCAGCTGTAAAATGAAAACAAAATGAATTACAGTATTCAAATCAAATTAATAAAAACGAGTTGAAAAATGCACAATAAAATAACAGTACTTGTTTGTACTGTACACAATGGGGCAATGAGGATCAAATTAACTTTAAAGATGTTTTTACACCTTACTCAGTTTAACTATATTTTTAAAGGTCTTCACAAAGGGCAGAAACCATGATTTCTCATTTACCAGCATTGTTTTGCCAAAGGCATCTACTGTATGTAGGCGGAAGAAAATGTAAAATATAAATTTTATTGATGAATAACATATTTATAGTGTGGGAGGAAAATAAAGTACAGGTAAAGTACTGTCCTCACTTGATAATATTCTATTGCGTGGTTGTATGAAGAAAGTGATGTCAATCAGTTATCAGATAAACAACTTACTGTATTCATTAAATTATAATAAGAAAGTAACATAGAATTATTAACTAGATAGAAGTAGTAGGCGCAATACATTTTTTAAGAGTTAATTTTTCCTGAAATTTTACATCCTTCATGGTGGCAGGTGTGCTAAAGGCCAATAAAGTGAAAAAAAAAGAAAGTTATAGTTATAGTCTTATCTTCATGACATACAGTTTGTATTTCAACAAAGGAAATTTAACATAATTATGCAGAATATAACATGATTAAAAAGCATTTTTAAGCACACAATCAGAGTAGTCAATCTAGGTTGTCTGATATGTTCCCAACAGCAAGTACACCCAACAGACTGATGCACTGATAAGTCTTCCAGCGGGCCTAAAGCAATGCATGGTTTTATTAAGTTAAGCATGCTGGTAATTTCTAACATAAACAAAACACACCGCAAATGTTTATGTTCAACTGGCAGGCACTCAACAATTAGTTTACAGTAATTGAAAACAATTCAGTCAATGCACTAGAAGTGCTTTTAAAAAATCTGTTGCAATTAACCTTAAAAAATTGCATAATATCAATCGTGGGAAATTCTCCACTCAGTACTAAAAATATGTAGAAACAGTACAGACAATAAAAAAAAGTATTTTAGAGTTTCCTGCTCAATCAAATGGGGTAGTGACCTACCTCTGTAGGTTGAATGATCCCATTGCTTAAAAATCCATTCAATTTTTAACAAAATGCTTTGTTGTTTATCTGATATTATGGTACTGGTGTGGTGTGTAAAGTCATATTATATAAATAGAATCACTGGATTACAGTACACCATGATTAAATTGTGTCAATAGAGGCAAGTCCATACAAGTCCTGAGATCATTGCCTCCCAACAGGGGTCTGCTAAGGAGCCAGAACAGAGGCTAAATATTTTAACAAAATGATCGACCTTGTAACATGATTGAAACTTGTTGAGATTCACTGATATGGAGTGTTTGCCTACAGCAAGATGGCTGACAGTAACGATGGTGTCTAGGGCAAGCAGGAAAATTTCCCATGAGTTTTTCGAGTCTAATTTCTTACTTCATGTAGACATACCTAGATGTCAATTATAGTGCATTCTTCCGCTGACACATACCAACGAAATGCCTCTATTTAACATTGTCTAATTTACAGCCATCATTTAATCAATTCCATATGAAATGGCTTGAAAAGCTATGAATTATTATTTCAGACTCAAATGAAAATTGAATGTGGGGTCTACAGAACCCTACCATATTGAAGTCATTCTTTAAGTTCTGTACCTTTTTAGCAATTTGGAAAAACCAACATTTTGTTTTCAATTATAATGATGCAATGTATGTTTACTAAAATTTGTATAGCTTTGTTAAGTCGTTCTTTAGATTCTGAACTTTTTTAGCAATTTGGAAAAACCAATATTTTGTTTTAAATTACAGTATGATGATGAAATGTATTGGTTTACTAAAATTTATAAAGCTTTGTAAAATCATTAAGTTCTGAAATTTTTTAGCAAATTCTGAAAAACCAACGTTTTGTGTTTAATCATGATGATGTAATATTATGCAGACTCCAAAAAAGACAAAGAGAAGCTATGTACTGATTCAATATTTCGTTCTTTATCCGAACATCATCAGGAATGAAAATAATTTTGTCCATAACTAACCAATCAAAAGCAAGAAACTGGTAAAATTGACCAATCAATTCAAACAAAGTGTGACATATTATCAAAGATTTAACAACATACCTTAAAACAAAATCAATCTTGATAAAGTGTAAACCCATTGTTAATATAAATAAATAAATAAATAAATAAACTAGATATTAATGGCTAGTTGAACAATGCAAGTTCTTTGGATGCTTTTAATCTGGTATTTAAAACATGGTTTATAGCACCTAATAGCCAGGGCTTCTTTATACTATTCAGACTAATGTCTGGAAAAGTCAATAGTTTGGATATTAAAGAATGATAATTAGAACCCTGAGCATCACCATAATCACCATTAATAGGTAAATTATGCATGGCTAGGATATGTTGAAAACCATCACACGAACCTATGTGGTCAAATATAACACTATCAGGTCCTGTTGAATGTTATTTCATTTTAATTGTTAGACATCTGTCTTTTTTCCCAATATAATCTTTATTGCAGCCAGGACATTTGAAATGGTAGACAACAGAACTACGGTAAGTCTTTAGTTGAAACAAAGTTTAAAATTTTTGCTGCCGTCACTCTGCTACGTATACTACCGCATAACAAAGAAAGCGACACATGCGGTGCATTCTTAAATTTTACACACATTATCTAAATGTATTTTACGTATTAAACGATAACACGATATCATCGATTAAACGATCTACCACCCTCGCATCGCAGTAACTACTGTACTATACTAGGCCTAGGCCCCATGTTTTTGTGGAAAGCCTAAGTTAGATAGACGTTATGTACCAGACAGTCGGCTGCCTTAATATCTTTACTTGTCTTCAGTTTGCATTCAAAGGGTACACTGCTGCATAGCCAACTGTCGGGGATAGCACCTTCATATGACTACTCATACAACAGAAAAAAAACATCGCATGGAGGTAGCAAAAAATGGAGATCTAAATGAAAAAACGATGTATTTCAGCAAGTATTACTATAAAACCCTTTTTTTATTTTAGGCCTTTTTTCAAAATGCCTATGCCTACAGCAGTTGAATTTTTTTTGCCGCAAAACCAAAATAGTTGCATTCATGCCGACTTGCCGATCGGTTAGCGTGAACCCTGACTGAACACTGCAGAAACTTCGAACTTCGCATCGCGAGGAAAAACAAAATGTCAGAAAACTTTTTTTTTACGCATGCGCATTTGCATAAATGTCTACACACACACTACACACAGAGAAAACAGTGAAAAGTGATCACAATAGTTCCTATTGCATTACATGCATAGGAACTAAAAAACGAACAAAAACAAAAGCAAATTTAATCATGGAGGAATTCCTCTATGATTTAACCAAAGAGCATATCCACATCATATAAGCCCCAACCCTAGAAAAAGATAAGTAGTACAATCATGGAGGTAAACAACAGACAGGAAAAGTAGTCTTATCATAAAGTAGAATTAGAGCCAACTTGAAAGCCATCCCCTGTCCATCGATACCCCATTTGAGTTTGTCGGATTAAAAAAAAAGTAATAACTGAACCAGTTTGAATTATTGAAACCAGTCTGTAGCATCAAGCATTTATCAAGTAAATGGTTTAAATTGTGAAAGAAAGTAGGCACGGGAAGTCAATCAACAAATCCTATTCGACTGTAACTCTATTCATGAGGAGTCTTAGATCTCAAATGTTAATTTTAATACATAATACCTCCATGCTCTTGTTGATTGTGGAATCTGAATGCCTCAAGAAATGTGTCAAGTCTCCAATGAAAAACATTGTCTTTGAAACCTAAGTCTGCATATATTATTTCTTCTTGTGGAATGGCAGCTGGGAAAATGCAGGATTCTACATTCACATGTATCAGTTTATAATGGAGTTAAATTTAAAAAGGATATAGTACTGTAGAGTTGAATAGCTTGGCGGTTAAGATGCTTGCCTTCCAATCCCAGAATCAGATTTTTTTTCTCACGACCAAAACAACTCCACTCCCTAAGCCTCATAATGAGATTTAGTTTATGTAGAGCATGTGAAGGGATAGGCCGTGCTGTCTGGCATCCTCAGGCTTAAAATTTTCAATTTTGGGCTTAATTTTCAAAGTTACAGATTTGATTTATTAATCATAGATTATATATACTATCATATTTTCTATAGAATGTCTAGTTATGGATTCTGAAAATATGACGACTTTTTATGATGGATTACAGAATAACATATGCCTGGCACAATAAAACTTTTAAAAATATTTTAAACTAAACAAAGCATCTAAAAGTTACTTTCGAATTTATATTCACAAAGTGCACTTGCTCTGCTAATAATAAGCTAAAAAACATTCCACTAATTAGTAATATTTAAGGTCCTCAGAAAATAAAATTTAATTAAAATTAGGATAAAATTGATTTTATAAAAAGACAAAAAATGAAATAATGTTTAAAAATAGTAATTGTTGCATCAGGTCAGTAAAGTAATGGAAATAATTAAATCAAACATCATAAAATCCATTATGTGTACACTCTTCAACAAAGAATAAACATGCAAAAACAATTAAATCAGACAGCGTAGGAGAAGATGAAAATACCACATGCCACATTAAAAATTTGATATGGTTATCATCAGTGTAGAAACCTCCATAACAAAAGAAAATTGCAATATAATCTATTCCAGATGAATTCTGATTGATCTAGCTACTGTATTCTACAAATGAAAACAACCAGATAAAAACCACACACTTGCACAAAGCTAGCACCTCATGAATAATCAAACAAAGACTATTGTCTCTGGCTTCTTATCTAGGCTACTAATGACAGAGAGGAGAGGGTTTATGGAGAGATAGCTTTGGCTTAACCTACTGAGACAGCTTGCTTTGGCCAGTTCACCTTACTACCAGCTTGTTGTGGGTGTACCATTCTGACTGCCTGCATGTGTAATACATATTACCACGGATGGTTGATCTCAACAATGAATAATTGGAATATATTGATTGTGATGGCTGTTGTGAAATGGACGACATCAGCGTCAGGTCTCCAGTGTGCATTAACAGACACCACAATGATTATTCATATTAGTACTACTATGGAAACAAAGCCTGAATATTGCTGTAACAAGTGCAAAAAATATTGACTAGGCAACAGCCTCCCTGGGTTCAATTCAAGGTGTTAATACCATCATGAGTTCCTAGAATTTGTACCATTAAAGATTTAATCAACATTTAAAATATTAAAATTCCTGACAGTATGCCTACATCAAACAATTTTATTACGATCAACCTTTATTTTCAAGATACATCTAAATAATAAATTAATATTTTTAAGTTTTAATCAATATTAAGAAACAACTGATTGATACCTAATCTTTTTTGTGTTTATTTTTGAATTTGGCAAAAAAATTGCTCAAATAATTAATCAAAGTTAAACATTTATGTACTAATAGTCTGTTATACAACTTATGGAGACAAAATTTAAAATGAGGGAAGATACAAATTACAACAAAATTGATGCAAAACAGGCACAGATTTACCTCAACCTCAAAATGCAAGACGTCTAGGCATAGGCCTAGGCCTAAGTGGAAGTCCTCAAAGATAGTCTTCAGTCAGGAGGATGGCTGACAATATGCAAAACATACTTCATTTGGCATGGTTCCGCCTAGGCCTAGCCATGGCATAAATAAACTAATCCATAGACCATAGATAGTTATTATGCAGCAGAGGTTTGTTATCTTCTCCAACAATCATTTGTCTGTAACTGGAGAAGTAGGCAGGCCTACTGGACTTGATCCATTAAATAAAATAAATGAAATTTCCTTAGGAAATAAAGTGAACTAGAATAGGACTAGACTAGGATTTAATCTATTCCAAACAATGACTCCAACATGTCTGCTCTGCTGATGTATATAGAACTTGTGCCACCCTCCCTGCTCCTGTTTGCAGACATGCTACCGTACCCTACCATCTATTCTTCTCTTATTTAATTAACATATCAAATATATAATAGGCCTTATATTATATACAGAAAATAGACTTGATAGTTTGATCAAATGTCATGGCGTACCTACAGGGTAGGCTTAAGGTAGCCGGGTCTAGTCTAGGCCAGGTAGATTCCTGTCTAGAGGATAGGTCTGGGAGGGGCCTTGTCTGGCCTGGATACCTACTGCTAGCTAGGCCTACCTACACCCTAGGCTAGAGTTCTATGACAGCTGTTGGCCCTATATATTCCATCAGAAAAAAGAAAGCGTAGGTACGGTATCGATACATAATAATATAGTTGCAAGGTTCAGATGTATTTAAATACACTTTCCTGAAACAGTATATAAACTACTTACGTTTGACGCTTTTCACTGACTTAAATACAAAAACTACTCGTAACCACAAACAACCTGTCCTTATTTCTTCGTGTTCCACGAAGTTCGTCCAGCAGGATCATCCACGAAAATAAACAAAAAGTGAAAACGAGACGGGAACATAAACACGACGAACATATTCAAACATTGGCGGCGCTGTTTACGTTATTTACATCACGCTTGTGCGTTTTCTTACAAGTTGATGAATTTGATGAAACATTGAATTGAAAGAGAATTGAACACGTCCATGGCTCCAAACATTATAAGTTGACTACAAGATGATGATGTGGTGATTATATGATGATGATAATGATAATCATGTTGATGATTCAAAGAAAGTGATGATGAGATGATTAAAGTATAATGATGATAGTGGTGGCATGGTGATAAACAGAATTTTCACTCTTTCGGTCGACACTTACTGGGATTTTGGTAGTTCATTAATAATTAAAATTAGTACAAGGATCAAAATAAAGAAAGCACAAAAAAGAAAAATGATTATCAGTTTGAATGGGATAGCCTATGTTTGTAAGATACCAGCAGAAGTGGAGCTTTAATAGCGGGTCCTCTTTGTGGGCCCGCTTAATTGGTAAACAAATCGTCTGGTTTCTGCTTTTATTTTGTTATTCGGTTAGAAATTATTTCAGGCCGGGTGTAATTCATTTTTTGCATGTCGTTTTTTCTTGCACTGGTACCCGGGTACCTATTTTATTTTCCAAATTAAAAGCCTCAAGCATTTTCTAACATGTAGGCCTATGGTTCACCTAAATATCATATTTATTATTATTATTAATACTATCATCATCATCATCACCACCATCATCATTGTATTATTATTATTATTATTATTATTATTATTATTATTATTATTATTATTATTATTATTATTATTATTATTATTATTATTACATTAAGCACAAATAGGCCATACAACGAAAATGGTTGAAAAAGAGACTACTACCTGTATAGCATTCGATGAATGAATAATTTATGTTTTTGCCTTTGTTCATCGTATACGTATTGCGTAGGCCTATATGCACACATAGAAAAAGAATAGGTACACAATCTATGATAACGTCAGAGGAAAAACGATGTTTTTTGTAATATCTCACCAGCTTAAATTTTTCACAGCAAGTTAATTTTTTATTTATTAGAGTGTACTTTTCTGGTATCAAATTATTATACAGTACTTCAATATTAATATAATTCATCTGTGTTTCTGTAGTACTTTTGCTTTCAATTTGAATTAATTTAATATTTTTTTCTAGATGCACCATCAGGTATTGTCTGATGTGTGCCACTGATGCAAAGTGAATCCAATAAATATTGTATTGCATTGTATTAGTCAAAGGCAATCGGATTAATCCATCATTCCGAATTTCAGACTATCGATTGATAAGTACCCAGTGACAGGTTTACAACAAAAAAAAAGTCTTGACCAATCACAAATCATCAATAGGAAGTTTTAAATGGTTCCGCTTGTCTTGTTTTGTTTGATAGATTCTTTTGAAAGGACTAATCCTCTTCCAGCTATTTATGAATGTAAACATAGTGCATCGTTCTTTCTTTTCTTATATTATTTGACATTACATAGTGTATGCCAATTTGGCATAAAAAAATAATTAACATCCTTACGGGTATTTTGTTTGATTGTTCGTCTTTTATTTGTTTTATACACAACTGTGGTATTTATTTACGTGTAGAATGTTCACAACATCTAACTAAAAAAATCATTATTAATCATGTAGATGTAATGCATCTATTGTAAGAAATCAATTGTTAGATGATACAATAATAGGTCTAAAGGTCGGAAAGGTTTCAACTCCCTAGTATAAAATAAAATGGTCTTGTAATTATATTATAGATATAAACATAAAACTATTCAATATACACTACGCTATTTAAAACCTTAAGTAAAGATAATGGTAGTCGAACCTACAGGTCCAAAGTGCTTTTTTTTATGTGTTGGGGCAAGACTGTGCAATGCTTTGAGTGAATCATCACTCCTCAAAGCGAGTTTGTTATACCTTGCCAGCATATGATGCTGGTACCATAACCATGGGTAAGAGAGAGACAAACGTAGATAAATTGTCTTCCAAGGATACACACGCACAGGGTTGGCGCCAGGATTTGCCCGACGAGTAGTCTGACGTCCCCGACAAAAAAAAGTGGCTTATTTAATCGACTATAGAGTCTACTAATATGTAGAAAATACATATATATAGAACACACAACTTTCTATAGCATGAGTATGAGCTGTCTCTTATACACATCTAGATGTGTATAAGAGACAGCAACTTGCACAGCGCGAGTTTCAAACCCCTGACCACCACAAGGTTGAGAGTCCAAGTCTCAACCGGACCGTACGCCAAACGCTTCTTAAGTAGGCCATCTTCTACATTCCTGACAAAATAGCATTTCATTTACCAAGTTCAATAGCACCAATCATGATGTAAAGTCTCAGTCAGTGATGTAATTTTATGAGCTCGAAACATCATTCTCATTAATCTAGGCCTATTTGATATTTACAAATCGCAAAAATCTAACACTGCCATTTTCAAATCCGACGATAATACTTCGTCTATCACGTGATAGGTCAAATGAGGTTATTTTTAATGACTTATAACAGTATTTTGTAACAGCTTTGTTACTGTCCCATTCAGTGATGTGTAACATATCCTCCTGCACATGTCCTAGCAGTAATGAGTCCACCAATCTTCCATCAGATATGGATATCTGTGCATTAGGCTTGACAAATATCTTGTCATAATTTGCCTTTACTGATTTAGAGTAGACTGTATTCATTGTGTCATAGTCCAAAACCTGTATAACAGACTCCCGAGAGTTGGGAATATTTCCCGAGTTACGTACATACTTCTGATACAGCACTATTACATTGGAGCCTATGAACTCGAGTTGGTGTGCACGAGAAATACTGGTATCAAGAGAGCATTTCTTCAGAATTCGGCTGTAGCTTGGGCTCCAAATGCAGCATGACAGTGTGCCTTGAACCTCAACATCTGCAAGCATAGCGGCGGCTTTTTGGTTTTCAGATAAAGCGATAGATATCGTTGCCAGACGATTTCCATCCTTGTTCATTACTGCAGACACGATCTAGATGAGATAGAATATGTAAATTAATATTTAATAATGACTATAATGATTCAGACACAATATAATTAATCAACTGATTCAGATATGATATGATTAAACAGGCCTCTCAACAATAAACGCTCCAGGCGTTTATTAAAAATATATACGGTAATTAATCATTCAACCAATTATGAATAATTTTACTCTTTAAATATCTTCTAATACGAAAAAATATGGAGTATATGGAGAATATCAACTATTTAAATGTGTAAATTTGTTGAAGTACCTTTTGATTATCCCCATGTTTGAAGTCACGTAAATCGGATTCATATACATCAGCAGGGAAATTATCAGGAAATGATTTCCACTCGTCAACCATAGTTGATGACAACACTGTCATGCAGTACAGAACACCTGGTTTGTTGCCTGTACTGAAACACACATTCAGTCCACTGCGCATAAACTGCACGAAGAAGAAATTTGGACTTGCAAATGGAACCAATCTGCAGAAATATAAAAAATATGACTGAAGCTTTCAATACAATTAATAAAAAAAAAATGTAACAAAATAATATCATCGATAAAATATAGATTAATATCCAAAAGGGAAATTTAAGTTTTATGCAAAATTTGAACAATAACATAAAATGTAAAATATTATAAATATTACTTATGTATGCACTAATATATATTTTTTAAAAGATCACTCACCATAAACAACATGAGATAAAAATATATAAAAAACAACTAGCATAGGACAGCCTATAATATTGTTTTAATCTGATTCAATTGATACTATAAAAAGAAGGTGACAACTTACTTGTGTTTGCAATTGATAGTCATACTGTGTGCAGATGTTGTTTTAGATGCAGTATTCCATATATCAACTGCTTGATCCCCGCAAAAACCGACCACAAACATGCCATCGCTTGATATACAGCCAATACGGTTAACATCTAAGTTAACATAAAGTAAATTCACACAAAAATTTTACAGAATCTTTGATTGTCTATCGGTGTCTTAAAGGTATGTGTACTCTGCCAACAGACAAGAAGTTTCAGTCAAGAATGAAATAACTAATAGATGATATACATACGACATGATGTGTCCGATGCCAACATGCATGTAACTGTTGGAGGCGACACATTCGTTTCCCAGAAGTACACAGTCTTGTTGTCAGCAACTGTCACTGCTCTGGTGCCATCTGGTGAGAACACACAACTTTCTATAGCATGAGTATGAGCCTGCAGATCAAAAAATTAAAACACTCTAAATACTCAATTGTTTAAGTTGCTTTAATATAGAACTTAATAGATATCTTCACCGTTTCCCGTCTATACTTTCCTCTAATAAAATGTTAATATTTTCGATTATCACTTACGATAGCTCGTGCAAAATTTTCAGTTGATAGGTCACGTGAATCCCAGATCCTGACAGATTGGTCCTCACTTCCGGTTGCGACCATAGTGGTGTCATCTTGAGATCTTTCAAATGAGCAAGAGATAACCGGTCCTGTGTGACCCTTTAAGTATGTCCATGTTGCACCATTTTTTTGGAACTTCAAAATCTTCAAAGAAATAAATGAAAGATAGGCCTAATAATTTTAGGGAAGTTCATGTAGATGAACAAAAGTAATTATTGGTTTATCCAGGTAAGTACAGTATTTACGAAATATACAATAATTATTCCACGTTATAAATGCGTTGTGGCAGTAAATGTCACTAATAAGTACAATAAATGTTTGAGTGATGTTTTAAATGTTAAATTACTACAACATAATATTGCTTTTTATATAGAAATGTGTAGTAGCAAGTTGCTGTTCTCCCGCCAGGTCTAGTTTGATTTAAAAATCAGGTCTCATTATGACCTGCTTTTAGTAGTGTGAAAAAATCTTGTTTTTTACATAATTCCTGCCCTAAACTCTGAAGTTTCAAAGGCAAGCGGACGTACCCGTAAAGTTGACTCTCCGTTCATGGAAGCCACATAGTCCAAATTAGGTGAGAAAACCACTTCGCCTTGCATACAGTTTAACGATAACTTATTGCCAATTGGTTCTGGATTTTTTCCAGTAGTGTTCCACCGGTATGTTCCATTTGGCAGAATACCTAAAACACGTTTGCTGTCTGATGAAAACGCTAAAAAGCTCCCGGTGAGGTTAGTACTTAGACCATTAGCGCCAAAAGTTTTCACTTCCTGTGTCAAAATGAAATAATAAATATCAATCGACAAACCCTAAACCAATTTCTTGCAGACTTATGTAAAAACATCAATAGGGTGAAATATGATTTTTCTTAGCACAAACCTCTTCCTTGGAAATATCCCATAAAAACACTGTCTTGTTTGCCAATGCCAGCCATTTACCATTTGGAGAGAAAGCAACGTGTTTTGGTCGACACTTAAACAAA
Source organism: Anneissia japonica (assembly GCF_011630105.1). Lineage (NCBI taxonomy): Eukaryota > Metazoa > Echinodermata > Crinoidea > Comatulida > Comatulidae > Anneissia > Anneissia japonica. Next base: position 103,433 of record NW_022745982.1, read on the forward strand.
GAAAAACAATTTAGTGTCAGGTGAGGTAGTTTCTTTCATCAAATGAAATGAACAATGTTGATTTATGAACAACTAAATGACAGAAAAACTTATGTATAAACTTGTGTGTTTGTGGGAAATTTGCGTATTCCAGACTTAGTTTCATTTGACCAATTGCTAAGTTTGCCTATCTGGATAGTTTCATTAAGAAACTATCTTTATAATCGATTCTTCATATAAAAACTTTAGGTAATAAATATATACAGCTTTTCAAAATGTGAGCTGTAGTATTTCTAAATTTTCCCTCTCTACCTTAAGTTCTTTCTTTTGGATAAGTCTTCCTGATGGAAAACCATATGTGCTCAAGCGACCATATGATACAACTTGTATTGCCTTGCAGGACTTGGGAATAAAAATGGCTGCCAGATGGTCCATCTCGATTTCGACACGCATCACCTTTTTTCCTGAGGGAAAACAAATGTAGCTATTATTCGTTCCAAAAATATTTGACAAATATGCAATCCACAATCTTACATCATTTCTAATATGTTCAATTATTTATGAATGTAGAGTCAAAACTATTGATAGAATCTTTACCTTTTGGAAAGCCGCCTGTACCTAATCCATATATAGAAATTCCATTTCTTGTCAAACAACAAACCCAATGACAATTGCTGGGAAATTCAATTTTCAAAGCACCACATTCTAATGTCATCTCAAGTGCTCCACTCGCTACCTAAAAATGGAAACCACTATCATCACTGTCTAAATTAACTTAACTCATGGACTTTCAAACTTAAATAGATATGGAAGTTATTAACTGTGAATTGAAAAAGAAAATAATTAAATAATTTGATTGCTATAGTTATTATGCTTTCGTTACTCATGTTATATGTTATATTTTACCAACGGGAAGTATAACAAATTAAAGAAATAAAACATACACATAAAATACTTGTAAAAAATGTAGGTGTACGTGTATTTAGTGTTTTTATTAACAATATTTTTGTAAATTTCTCTATTCCATTTCATACTGTAATATTATTAATCAATTTGTAATTTCTCGCAATATATTTGTAAATTTCTCTTTTCCATTTTATACTGTAATGTTATTTATCAATTTATCTTTCACTTGTTTATATTTTTCTATATATTTATATGTATTATAAGACATCCTGTAATTGGCTTCCGCTGTTGGATGATTTTCGAAATAAAAAAATAAAAATAAAAATAAAAACTATAATTCTTGATGTATATAACGCCATAGTGTTTAGTGTAGACATGGTAGAGATATTTCCTATCTAATAATTATCTTATACTTACTCTCCATACTCTTAACGTTTCATCTTGACTGACAGTTGCTAGGTACTTTGCTGATGGAGAAAATTTGCATAATTTGACTGCTGATGTATGCTGTAGAGTCATAACCTCTGGGTTGACACTTTGATTCTTGGTCAAATCAAGTAAGCAACTCACTGAAAACAAGGAATGGTATGATGTTGTCAATTTATAGGCTTATTTTATTTATTAGCATCCTTTAAGTATAAGTGATAGTTCATTGAATTATGAGATGCCTGTTATTCAATTTATATAAATAAGTATACTTCTTATATTTTAAATAGAAATCACAAGAACTTAATGATCTTAACTTAATATTATTAAGAAATGCACATTTTTAGATAACTAGATACTATTCCACAGATTGTTCAACTATTTAAAAGTTAAAAACATAATTTTGAAGAAATTGAGATAAATTGTACTAATATCTCTAAAGAAACTAAAGTAATCAATTACCGGTAAAACTGTTTCAGATCTTAAAGTAAACGTTTTCTTCTTCTTTGGAAGCACACACACACTTAGTATACATTTGGTTTAACAGTTCTAGTTTTGAAGGTATTTTTATCATTCTAATTTAATTTATTGCCTGCTTAAATTTATATCTCTCCCATTCTCAAAATCAGTCCTATCAGAAAAGTGTAATAGTGTTGATAATTACTTTTCTTGCTTCTTTCCTTGATGAAGTTCATAGCAACATTCATGCATACAGAAGAGTCTGGTTCATTTAGAGCCTGTTGACAAATCAGCTCTGGGTGTAATTGAAGTGTGTGGATATTAGCACGGACAAGTCGATAGAAGTCACGCAGAATCTGACTATGTTCTGCCTTTGCGGAAGCCTGGTCGATAAAGAACATAATTGAAGTAACTTGAATAGGCTTTCATGGCAGTGGTACTTGTGTATTAGCTATAAGAGCTTTGTGGTTCAATTATATCAATGTGCAAAGACATGTTGATTTACAATTTTTAAAAGCGCGTATTGGTGTCTCACCTCTGCCAACTCCAAAACTAGCTGGTAACATCTTCCAGTTTTGCACTTAGCACGAATCCATTGAATTGTACAGAGTTCCTGATTGAAAACAATGTTTATTATGTATTAATTTAATAAATGTAGTACAGTAAATTATTGTACATTATAATATTGAAAGTGAATAAAAGCAGATGTCAAATGGTTGATAAGCTGAATTGAAGCTGTAAAAATCAAAATTTTTCATCAATATCAACATTTGATGCATTCACACAATAATGTAGGCCTACCTTTTCGCAATCTTGCCACATTCCTGCTCTAATAAGATGGAATGGTAGTTCAGTCAGTTTCCTCAAGTTGTATCGTTCATTGTTGTCCATTTCCCCCTTCCTGTTCACCAATACTAGAGGCTGGGGAGGCAGACGGCGGTTTGCTATGTTCATTTCATTTGTTTTCTTGTCTCGGTATGGTTTAGGAACATCGGCCCATCTGTGAAGATTAACATGTGTATTCTTTGTACTCAGTTAATATAAATCAAAATTGCTGTTAACACAGTTAAATTATATCTTGTATTTATTATACACATAATCTATAATTTTACCTCCCAATAAAATAATGCGCAAGAGATTGATGAAGGAACTCTTCGTTGTCTGTCAAATAACGCTGCCTAGCAACTTCATGGAAGATACGATGATACCATCGGTAAACCACAACATCATCAGCACCACCTTCAACAAGGTAAGAACCTGAAGGAGAAATAATAGAAATGAAAGGTTATCAGTTGTAAAGCCTTGTTCTACGTAATTTGCCGTAGCTCAATCTTAATTGTTTAATAATGCCTAGAATACGATCAAACAACCAATTTATAGACAAACCAAGGTCTAATCTTAAACGAGTCCATAATAATGATGGGAGTCTTCTGATTGGTGGGATATGAAACTCAAAGCAGTCATCCAACACAGTTTCATCACATGATAATACATCTAGGAGTTCATTGGCTGATAGACCAGTCTTTGCAGCAGTAATGTATCCTAGAGCCTCTCTCACTAATGTCTGTCCATGGCTTTCCTCTAATCTGCAAAGAAACAATTAAAAGAACATAAAACATGCAGACAAATGAATACATATCTTATTAATATTTCTGAATGCAATCTTAGATTTAGATTCAATTTATTCAAGTCCAATAAAATAGAAATAACATGAGTACATTTCATTAAATATTTAAAATACTTTATATATAAAAATAAAATAAAAAATGCAGTACAAATCTCTCAATAAAAAAAAAAGGTTTTCCATTGTCCAACTTTATATCTACCCTTTATGTTATTATCTTACCATTTGAATTTTTTTGCATCCTACTTTACCGGCCAGAACCAACACCAAAACATGGAAATAAAACTTGTGATGTTAGTGTATTAGTGTATTATAGGCAACTTATAGCTTAGGCAAAATAACCAATTTACTTAAAATTAAATAGAAAACCACAAGAACTTACTCCGTAAATAGCTGATTTATAAGTCCATTGACGGTATCAGCAAGTTTGCAATGGCTCTCCTCAGTGTACGAATGCCATGATTTTGCTATATCACAAGCTAGCTTCAGATACAGAGGGGTCGGCTTACCATCTCTGTGGGCACCTATAATTATTTTCTTCTGACAAGATGTTACTGTCCTAGAAAAGAAAAATAGTTACCGCCAGATGTTAAAGATTGTACAATAGTTCTATGTGCTCCTATGAATGCCAGTACAGTACAAAAGCGTGTGCGTATGTACAATTTTCGCGATGCATCACCACTAATGACAGGCAAACACCTCAAGATGTTTAATTTGATAGCCGTAGATGCATGAAAGTGCAACTGGTATTATTACGCAACTGATGCCAGTTTGTAGAAAAAACTTTATATCTTGGTACATATGCATATATAAATGTGATAGATCTAATTGATGTAAAGCTTATAATAATGACATACCGGTTACTCTTGGCAAGAAGTAGATCTATCATTGCATTGGTATCAGCTTCATCAGGTGGAAGAACCTATGGAAGTCAAAGGTGGACAATTTGAGATTACGTGACATGGAATGGATTAGATTTGTTTGAACACACAGAAAGTGCTTGGTTTTGGTTGTTTGGTAATTTTTCTTTAGAGACTATGTAAGAGTGAAAATTACCTCTAAGAAATATTCTTGGGATTTTACGACGTTTTGTGAGGCTGCAAGACACCCGCCGGCATTTGGTCTAACGGTCACAATCATGTGGACATAGTTGGGCAAGTAACATGGAAGCCAATGTAAATCACGCCCCTCATTGTCATCAGATAATTGATCCAGTGAATCAATAAAGACGACTGAAAATAAGAAAATTGTATTTCAAAATTTTCTAAATAAGGGATCGTTTTGCATAGGACTGCACCTTGGATATAAAGTGTGGCGGACTTTAAACAGCATAAACGTACAGTACATATAACTGTGTTTTTGTGGGACATGCGTGTATTCCAGGCTAACATAATTTTCTTATTGATCGGCTGTTACGCTTGGAACACTCTGGAAGGTTCTAGGCTATTATGATCACAGGCTCAATTAGGAAAATCCGTAAAGATTATTCAAGGTTAATATTCATCTATAAAATGCATATGTGTACTGACACATGGACCTTGGATAAATATACACAATTACACTATCCCTTATGTAAATGTCATATAACATAATATAAAAGCTATGAAGGTAATAACAATAAGAGGCATATTAATTAGTCCTATATCAATAATTTTTTATTATATTACGTGGAAATTTTATTGTAGGCCTAATATGTTCAAACAAGCGGTACAAAATATTCGAATAAAAGCCGCTTAGATTGCAATAAAATCGGGGAGTTCAAGCAAATTAACATCAAAACAGAAATTATAATTATCGATTTGCCTCTGCCATTATCATACCAAATGGTCTTGATGATGTGGCGTGTCCTAACATTTCTAGAAACTTCTTTTCAAGCTGTTTGTAGTCAACCGGTACGGTGCTCGGACTAAGCTTCAAAACATAGCACAGCTGCAAGAGGAAGACATTCATAATGAACATCGATATGTTACTTGTATAAATACCTGGCATAATATGAAATTACTATAATTATTACAATTGCATCGGTAGGAATAATGTGGAACTAGATATGGAAAATGTGTAGATCAATCTTTTGAACATTGTAAAATATTATATTAAATGCTGTAAACGTAGGTCTATGTTTTTTGTTTGTTTGTTAGTTTTTTTTTATCATGGTACACTAATACATTGAATAGTTGTAATATCTTAGAGGCATAGTACCAACCTGTTTACATATACTATATAATAGGTCTCGAATGTTGGAAGATTCTGGCGTGACACCGATGAAGCGGACAATATGGACAGGTCTATATAAAGATGAAAGTAAGCATTAAAAAATAGGATATGAAATAAACATTGAATAAGGTACAGTTTGCCCTCCAATTCGAGATCACTCTCGGGACCTGAAAATTTGGGGTCTTCTTGGGGTTCGGTCTTCACTAGATGGTTAGGTTTCTGTTAAAAGATTTACAAATGTTATTTGGTTTTTTTTTTTTTATTTGGTATCGAAGGGGTCTCGGAATTAGAGGAGTCTCGTTGTAAGATAGTTTGAAATATCAAATGAGTTTAGTTTACTGGGAAGCAGGAGAGATGTGTTTCTTAAAAGACATCATCCAACAAAAACAATGTAAATGCACATGTTAAGGTTTGCACCATAAAACAAATGCATAAGAAATGCAACTAAGCTGGAGCAGCTGAGCAGAAGCCTTTGACAATGCAGTTTGCTCCTAAACGGAAGAAGAATCTATTTTTAGTAATTCATTATCAATTTTATTATCTTATTTTGAACCATTGAATATGTGTGGCCTAGATTTTATAGTATCAGTGGTTATTGAATTAATGCAATGTAGAGAATTTTAATTAGTCATATATACTTATCAAAACGAGGCACTAATTAAGAAAATATAATCGGTTACGACCATGTGCTTTAAATGCAGGACCCCAATGGAAATCAGTGTTTTAACTGTTTGGGCTACACTGGGTAAACAAATGTAAATAAATAAATAAATAAAACACGATTCATAAAGCTTACGATATATCAATGTAATTTAAAAACAACAAGGTTTACCTGTTCCTGTAATTAAATCATTACATATGTGGCATACCATGAAGGTATATTCTTACCCCACCATAAATATTTACATGTAATATTCGTTTAGCCACCATATTGTTTTCATTGAACTATTTGTGTTAACTTTCCATCAAAATAATAATAATAATAATAATAATAATAATAATAGTTCAATGAGACTAATTAAAATGATTTGCGTTCTGTTATGACAAATAATCGTTTGGATATACATCGTAATAAGGGAAGGAACTTCGACCTTGACAGCGTGGTTGACAAATTTCATGCAAAATTTCCAAAATGTAGAATTTCACTTTGCAGAATGAGGATTTGAAAATACATCAGATGGTTACATTGCATACTCTTTGTTTCTTGTTTTATTCAAAGTGTTTTTTAGTTTTTGAAGCTGATTTCGACATTTAAAAACATACATGAAGTCATATTATAGTAGCTCGATGCCTATAAAATAAGGTGTATAAGAGACAGACATAGCACAGCTGCAAGAGGAAGACATTCATAATGAACATCGATATGTTACTTGTATAAATACCTGGCATAATATGAAATTACTATAATTATTACAATTGCATCGGTAGGAATAATGTGGAACTAGATATGGAAAATGTGTAGATCAATCTTTTGAACATTGTAAAATATTATATTAAATGCTGTAAACGTAGGTCTATGTTTTTTGTTTGTTTGTTAGTTTTTTTTTATCATGGTACACTAATACATTGAATAGTTGTAATATCTGTCTCTTATACACATCTAGATGTGTATAAGAGACAGGAATGGTAGTTCAGTCAGTTTTAATGAAAACGAATAGCAGCAATACCATAAGTGCTTTCAGATTAACCTGAAGGAAAATCAGAATTTATTACATGCTCTGTTATAAACTAATAGGCCTATATGCAATAAAGACACACAGATTTATCATGCCACTTTAAAAAAAAGGTGCCATTTGCTAGGCAATTTACGCTTCAGGTATCTTATAGGGAAAATATCCTAGTGTGTGTTTATTTGTTGAGTCTAAAATTGTTCGTTCACCAACGACGATGAAAAATGATCGTTCATAGACTTGTTGTACAGTAAAAAATTGTTCGGGAGGATATAATTCCTAGATTCAGATTCAATTTTATTTGTCGAATATGGAAATAGTAGTATAAGTACATTTTAAAGTCATTAAAATTTTATATATATAAGTATATAAAAAAATCCACACAGACACACATTAGTTCCATATAAATGAAATAAACATTAAAATATCTAGTAAAATACTACAATATAACCCCAAACAGACAAGCATAATAATAATACATCAAGACATAGATGGATAAGTTGTTGAATTATCAATAGACGTATGGGCTGAAAAATAATTAGAGGTGCTACAATACTGAACTTTGGTCTAGTACTCGGAGATGGTACAGAATACACAAGATTGTTACAATTAACAACCGAAAGAAGGATGTGAGGATTGATGAGACAAGCAGCACTTCGTCAGAAACTACCACACATTTAAGACACTGAGGCTTTCATAAAGTGTTCTGATGTTTTACCACTGTTTTATTGGTCTCTAAAAATTATTATTATTATGATCTTTTACTCCAAAATTGTTCAGCTTATTAGTAGTCTATTTAGATTACCAATAGGCCTATATAATTACTAATAGCATGTAAAATTATAGTAAAATAATTTTTTGATATCACCTTCCAACTGTGATTGAACCCCAACGAGTCAATGATTTACTGAAGACTTTAGCAAGAATGGACGTTTTACCACTACCTCCTACACCATGTAATACATAAGGCTGAAAGGTAATAATAATAATAATGATGATTAAAACAAATCAATAAAAGTGCAAAAACAATGATGATAACGACGATGATGATGAGATGATGATGATGACAATCATGCAAAGATTTAAATATATCCAGCATAAAACACTCGAATACTAACAAGTAAGGCCTACCACACCTACCCACTATCAATTTGAAAAAACTGTTCCCAATGGTGTAGCTAAGACTGACAATGCCAAATAATAGAGCTATAGCCCTGCTGTTACCTTTTTGCCACTTTCTTTTTTCAAGTAGTTCATCATTTCTGCTACGATTGGTTCACGTCCGGAAAACATTTCAGCTCTTTCACGTGCAAAGACGCTGTGGTTTATCACTTCAGCGTACACAGAATTTTTCATTGTAGATCTATGCTCTGCAGCTCCTGATGATTTAAGAACAACATGAACTGCAGGGACAGCGCCAGTGGGCGGGGGAGGGGTTGTGGGACAGAGCATCGGAGCCACATCGAGAAAAGTCTGGCGCCACCCCTGATATTGTTAGGCCTAATATCAGTTAAACAGTAATATATTAACAAGTACAGATACAGAGTCGAGATAATCTTTTTTCCAGGATGAAACGATGAAATAAAATTATATATTTTTGTTTTATGAAACATACGCTTTAGTATTAAGCTTCCCCATAGGTATTGCAGTTTAATGCCAATTAAACTAGTTTAAGACTACAACTTTAATTTTATTGTATAATAATATTCAATATTTACATAGCGCCTAATGTTAACAACCTCAATGCCTTTAACAACAACATGAATAGGCCTAAGGTCTGACAGTATGCTGATAAATGGTTATAATTACTTTAATTACCTTCTCTGATAGAATTTACCATGTAGTCACAAAACTTGTCACAGAATGTTCTCAAAGATTCCTTGTTCTCTTTCGTATCCTGCATCTCAGAGTTTGAAGGCTTAAAGTCTATTTTGTAACGACTCAAATTCTGTGACGGTAAGCTGTCCCAAATCTTGGCCTTAAGATTTTCAAGTTTCTTGTATGCTTCCGAGTCGACATTTCCACTGGACATATCAACATAGCCTATCTTAGAGGCCTCCTGGGCGTCGAATCCTTTCAGATCTCGATCAAAGAAGAAACATCTTTTGTCTTCACTATTTTCAGAAATTGCTTCCATGATTTCTCCTGATAGTAAAGACATTTTTTTTTTATTCTCAAGTTTTTAAAAAAATAATGTAAATATATGAAACACCAAAATACTGACATAATAAACAAATTTTGAGCCACAATCTCCTACTACTTTTCTTGTTCTGTGACATTTCGTGAAAGTAATAATGTTTTGATTCACATATAAATTATAAAATTACCTTCCGTAATTGATCGTGTCAACTCAACTTTGAGATCCTGTGGTAGCTGGCAATGTCTGACAGCTGTGAATATCGCTTTTTGCATGATATCAAACGTGTCATACCAGCCCTTGATATCGTCACTATCACGCTTGTCATAGTTAGGAAATTTATGCGTAATCGGTTGCAAAACAAACTCAGGTTCTGAAATTCAATACATTGAGATTTAGGAATACATTTATAAAACTTACGAAATTGGATAAGAACAACCAACAACAATGTAGTAATATTAACTGCAATGTACTGCAATGATGAAATCGAATATTATTTAGATTGCACCCGGAATTAATTATTATTTAAACGAATCTATATTAGTTTCAAATTATACAAAATAGTAAGTATAGCATGAATATATATGTTGTTGATTCAGCAGTATAACACATCCTGTCACATTAATAAATAAACAAGGAAGCCTTACTGAGAGCATTTAAATCCAGTCTGTACCAATCCTTGATAAGTTCTATTGCTTTGTCATCATCGGTATCTCGACTTGTAGAATTCTCGATATACGTCAGAAAAGTCATAAATGTAGCTGATTCAACGGTACGAGGGATTGGACGCCAACCATACTTGTATCCAAGAATACCAACAAAGAATGGACCAATGGAAGTTGCTCTTTAAAGAAACATGAATCGCAATTTAAATACAGTTTGCCCTCCATTTGACCACTTGAGACGGGAAAATCTGGGGTTGTCTTGGGTTTGGTCTCCAATTAGAGGATTAACTTTGTGTTAAAAAATTGAATAATATTAGTTGGTAGGCTACTCAGATAAGGGTCTAGGAATTGAGGTCTCAAATTGGAGGGCAAACTGTAATGTGATAACAACAATGATACCAAAAATTATGCTATAGTTAGAGGTTAGCAGGCCTTTAACCAAAAAAAAATCAAATCGAAAATTATTGTATAGTTCTTATGTGTCCAACATTACGTATATTAATTTAATGACTATCATGTACCATTTAGGACTTTGGCGATCATAATCTTCCACAAATATTACTGAGTCGCTTGCTAGGGAGAGATCGTAAATCTCAAGGTATTGATGTAAGTTAGTATATGTCTTAAATTCTAGCCTTCAAACACAATACCTATCAAAGTTTTCTACCAACAACAACAAAGAAATTTGATTGCCCACTGCATTCGGAGAGACAGCGATGATCCAACAACAGTACCGAAAACAGATTAAAAATATACAGTTCAACTTTAAATAGAGCTGTTGCATCTTCACAAATGGATAAGGCTCAATTCACTTGAACCTGATTTGTACGTACGAAGTATAATTAAGGATTTTTTCCATGGGTAATCATCTGATATGCTGTGCATAAGGTACAATATAATCCAATCAGGGAGGTGGGCGACCCTGCCCATGATGAGCTCCAGAATCTTTCTGACCCGGGAGGACAATATCTGCAAGGGTCTCACCTTGGGTTACAGGTTAATTAAATAATCAAATAAATCAACTAAAAAAAGAATAAATATATAGTCTTGTTTCTTTTCACCTATATATATATATATATATATATATATATAGTATACAAAACATTATAGCACAGAATTTGCTGGTGTCTCTGTAAAATGCAGTGTATATGTCAACTGATATCAGTCAAGGACGGCTAACAAAACAAATAGCAATATAGTCTTGTTTCTTTTCACCTATATATATATATATATATATATATATATAGTATACAAAACATTATAGCACAGAATTTGCTGGTGTCTCTGTAAAATGCAGTGTATATGTCAACTGATAATAAGTCAAGGACGGTTAAGAAAACAAATAACAATATAGTCTTGTTTCTTTTCACCTAAATATAATACTGTATGTAACTTAGCAGGTTATATTTTACTTTGTTCCTTTCTTATTGTTGTCAAAAAAGTATAGTTGACTATAGTAGTAAAATTGTGGAAATCTTAAATATGGAAAACCTGTTATATTATCTAGACATTTTAGATTGTACCTTACCTGCATCTCTGTACCTCTGTCAGACAAATACTGGTGGCCTGGTGTGAGTTTGCAAGAACCTTTCTTATGCCCCACCTTAGGTCAACAACGTTGAAATCTAAACCAATCTTTCGACAGAATTCACGTAGATACGGGTACACATCCTCCATCAGAATATCTCGTTCCATCTGGGTGTCTGTGAATGTTGAACTTACAAACACCCACACCTCATTTCCATTTCGCTTAATATGCGAATCTGGAATCCCTCCGTACATCATCTCTCGAAATTCCTCTCTATTCTCGATATCATCCTTTTCACATTCAATTAAAAAATCCTCAAATTCATCAGCTGCATCTTCTAGGATCTTTTTCCACACCTGGCGATCATCTCGAGGCGTGTTCCACAGACCACTTGCACGCATACGTATGGTTGCCATATGGGCTGTACGGTAAGCACTAAGCCCTTTCCAGTTCTTCTTTCCATTAGCCTTTACAGGGGCCCCAGGCAGAACCCCTACCGCATTACCCATACTGAGGGATGCACTTCTCGTCCTGTTAAAACAGGGGGGTAATGAATAAGATTAGGAAAATAAGGATATGTTGGACTGGTTAAATAACATATACTCATTGTTATCGAACATCTTTTTGTCAAATCTTCCAGTCCGTGTTTATAAAAAAAAATTCAAAGAAATTGAAATAAATAGAAACAACAATTCAAAATATTAACAATGGGCATTGGTAAGAAAGGAAATGTAAAGAAGAAAAACACACAGAAATGAAATGAAAAAAAAGGAACTTAATGAAAACATTAATTAAAAGAACGAAAAAGGAAATGGGATAGAAAGAAACGAATAGGGCAAATACAGAGGGAAAGCTGGAATTACCGTATTACTTGAATACAAATTAAATTATAACTAACAAAATTTATAGTAGGCCTAATAATTACTGTAAGAAATTAGGTTAGGTAAATTATATAGTTTTCCCCTTGATTATTTTCTTTTCCGGTTATAAAAGTGAATAGTATACATTCATTATATATTTTTTATTATGTTAAGTATATAGCATCACCCTGTATAAATCATGGGGGCAGGGGTGAAAATGTCATGATGGAGGAGGGGTGGGTGTTGGTAAGTGTTTGTGGTGTGGAGAATGTCCCAATTAAAAATATGACTGAAAAGATCATAAGTATTTAACTACTGAGTATTCAACCATACTTTAGTTTACAGACAAAAAATCGCCAATTTTGCATCTTGTAAGGCAGTTACTGGTGCAGCTTGTAAGGTGTTGGACTTCGGATCGCAGGATCGGGAGTTCGAGACCAACGTTTGTCACATTGCTTGTGTCCTTAGGCAAGATACTTTACCTATGTTTGCCTCTCTCTACCCAGGAGTCCAACTGGGTATCTGGTAGGTTGGAAAACAAGGGATGTGTTCCATGCATGTTTGATCCAATGACCGGGGTAATAAATGTAATAGTTTAGAGGCTTTAGGCATGAAGCGCTATATATAAGACCGACGTATTATTATTGTTACTATTATTATTATCATTATTATTATTGTTATTGTTATTGTTATTATTATTGTTGTTGTTTATTATTGTTGTTATTATTATTATTATTATTATTATTATTATAAGGTCTATTTGATAGTATTAACCTGTAGCACAAGGATCATGCAGTATCCCTTTTTATACCATCCTAACATATAGAATATAAAATCTAACTGAATATGTCATAACCCATAAACTGACTGCAATATGACATGTTTTTTTTTTTTTTTTTTTTTTTTCAGTTGTTTTCAAATGTAATGAGTATTCGGTACATTTCCACGTCAGGTAGGGCAAAATTACACCTATACATGTTTCTCCTGACGCAAATCCAGTTATTATCTATTATTCCATCACGACAATAACAATTACTATCAATATGACATGTGTCCAAGCAATTGGTGTTTCTTTGTCGTTACTTATGGAACAACTATGTTAGACAAAGTACGATTACCATACGAAGGCCTATATGAATCACTTTAAGTATCAATATTTAATTACTTGTACGCTCTGTGGCAACACCTATCGTATTATTAGCTCTCAATGATTAAAGCTAGGGGCCCGACTTTTTAACGGGATCCCAAATATTAATCTCCCTCCCACCCCAGGATAGTAGAAAACTTCTTGGGACACAGTCCTTTTCGTTACGCAACTGCTGTGATGGCAAGGTAATTAGTAGTCGTATATCGAAAGCAAATACAGTAACAGTATTACCGTCTAACCAGGGAGATTATTTTTACATCTCCCTGGTCTAACTACAGTATTTCATGTGTAAATTGAATTGAAATGCTTACCTTCCCTATGTAGTGAACGCTAAGGCAATTATTAGGCTAAGTTAGTTGTAGGGCCTAGCCTACATGGAAACAATTCTACAAAGAAACGCCATGGAACAGTTCAATATTCAAAAGAAGACCTGTATTCCATTAATTCGCCTGATAAGAATTAAGTCTGAAAACATTGTGTTGTACACGCATGTCGTACACGCATGAGTGAGAGCTTAAAATACAGAATTGTTTACTGTTGTCAGGATCAGATGTTTACTTGATACGTCAGAGGGCGATGTTTAATAAGGATTGGTGGCAATGTATATTATGGTCCGTATATTGCCGGCGTATTATCGATTTTGATAAATTTGAATGAATAATTAAAACATGAAATGTATCGTCTATTGACAGTTCATATAAATTCCATACACGGCCGTCAGATATCGCAGGAATCTGCATTATATTGGACCACAAGGAAATCAATACGTAGGCCTATAGGTAGGTATTACTCAATACTATAATCGATAATACTAAACAGGGCCATGGAAACCTACCCAGTCGGTCAATTAAATATAAAGAAAATATGTGCTCATTTATTTCCACAGTCTGCTTTTTCACATTTTCTTTTGTGTGGAAAATCATCCAGTTTGACTAAATTTATTTAAACAATGATAATTATCGTCTGCCAGGATTAATTTGCCTAATTTTGTACCGTAAATTGTAGTTCTCGCAAATACAGTATGCCTGCCTCTAATTTTTATACCGTATTTTTTTTATTTTCTTTATTTTTGCTGTAGATCTTTTATCTTGTTTATTGCTTAACGGTTTGTGTGCTGTTTTAATGTTTGAAATTTTATTTTAATACGGCTCCAGGGAAGAACTGCCATTGGCTGTGTCTGGACAACACGTGTATAAATAAAGTTTATTATCAATATTATAATCGTGTCGCAACACGATAATACACGGTCTAAACCATTGTAGATAATGACTTCGAAAGGGACCTGTAAGTCTATTAATTACATCTTTTTTTATCTGAGAATGTTATATACCCTTTTTGTATTACCAGTCATCCCCACCATTACCATGTCCCAACCATATTTGTTGGTCGTTTTTGTCCGACAGTGGAGTCCGAAACAAGAGGCCGACTAGAGCCTTTGATCCGGGTTCCGAAATCAAAAATTCTGGGAGGGTTCATAAGGAGAGTTTTTATGGCTTAGTATGGCCCAAAATTTTGCTTTTAGACAAAATATTGGCAATGAAAATAACATTTTAGATAGGGAAATTAATATTTTTGGTCCTACGATCTCGTTGTGGCGTCGGACGACGGGGGGGGGGGATCAGGTAAGGGTGGTGCCCCTGCCCCACTCTGCTGGTTCCACCACTGCTGTTAAGCTGCTAATTGTGTTTGGACTGGTTTTGCTAAAAGCAAACTCAATAAGTGCGAGAATGATTGGAAAACTCTTCGAGTATGTGAAGCAGATCGGTTTGTAGTCCAAGCAAATCAACCTCTATTACCATTTGTATTAATTAAAAATAGGCCTATCCGAAATTCTATTCATAATAAATGTAACGGAGACAGTATCTTTGAAATTTTAGTTGTAAAATATTATCGAGTATAATTATACTTCATGACAAGCTGGGTACAGATTCATTTAATTTACGATGGAAATACGACTACGCATAAAATGTATTTTAATCTTGTGAATATAAAATATATTAATATGCGATTTAAAGGAAAAAAGTATAGGCTATATCAAGTACTGTATAGGAAAACGGGGCTTAGGAAGGGGAGAGTAGGCCTAAATGATATAATTGTAATGTTTAAAAGGTTTTTAATATTATAGGTGGTCGGAAGAAACACATGGTTTAAGATTATTCATAATTATGTAGAAGCGGCCGCATCGGTTGTGGCTTGGACTTGAGGTCAGGGGTTTGAAACTCTCGCTGTGCAAGTCGCTTGTCCTTGGGCAAGGCACTACCAGGAATAGGTACCTGGTAGGATGTTGTGGCATTGAATGTATTAGTTTCGTGCGCTAAAAAAGTAGCGCACGACTAGGTATACTTCACATCAGGGAGCAGAGAAGGTTGCACTTTGTGCTGTTTTGTTATTTACGGTATCAAGTGACCAGGGGTCATAACGGTCAGCGCCTTTGATCATGGCGCTATATAAATATTTGGCTATTATTGTATTTTAAGATGAGCTAAATAAAAGTCCTGATATTTAACAAAATGTTACCATGAGTTTTACATATTTATTTTTTATTAATAATTTGCCGTAAAGCAAAATGCTGCTATCTTCAAATATTTAAAATATATCTAAAATGCAGTATTCGTTAATTTAAAATTAATCTTTAAACACAGTATTCCAAATGCGAATAATAAGTATATTTTAGAAACATGTTTTGAGTCGGAGTACAAAACGTGACTATCTGCACACCTGGTTCCCGAACGCCATCGTCTCGGTTTTAATCGATAATGTTCCTGTAGCTAGGTGGCGGTAATGAAACTACAACTGGTAGATAATTTTTTTTCTTAGGTAGACATTATAGTAGGCCTATACGATTTTAAGAATAACTCTAGTTTATTAAAGCTGCAATATTCCGAAATATTGTTTTAGATTCCCGACGGTGTAGTGCAGTAAATCTGTAAGTAAGTCAAAAAAAGTTAAACAAAAATTAAATATGTTGAAAATGATGATTTACAAAATGTAGGCCTACTACGTTCATATTGTTCAAGAGAACGAGTCACCATTGTGACAGTAACATTATGTTACTGTCTTTTCGTAACCTGTTACGTCATTTCATAATGTAGATATAGGCCTAATGTTTAAGCGGGAGATAGTTTTACTATAAACTATAATAGGTAGGTCTAAAGATAAAGCATAGGCCTATTATAGTAAAGTATCGGCCAAGTGGTATGTAGAGTATAGGAAGACACAAACATCGAAGTCCTTGCGTCTATAAGATGGCCAGATACGATTTTTAAATGATGGCCGGCTAATAGGGTAATAAACAGGGGCGGATCCAGAGATGTCCAAAAGGGGGGTGGGGCCGAAATTTGGGCCGATCGAGACAACAATTTCCTAGGGGGTCCGGGGGCATGCCCCCGCGAAATTTTTGTGTTCTAGACGCCCGAAAATAACATTTGAGGCGTTGTGGGCTATCATTTTTTTCTTTTTTTTTTTACCTCCCAAAAGGCATCTAGATGTGTATAACCCCCCCCACCAAATCCGCCCCTGATAAACGGGACTTTTTGAAACCCGAATACTTCGAAAGGCACATACAGGTAGGGATATTTTGAATCCACGCATTGAGATGCTTGTAAACCATTCAAAACGTCCGTATAGTTTCGGAAGATCCATAGTCAAAATATACGGGTTTCGAAAGGTCTTGGATATGAAATATCAAAGTTCCTTACCATGTAAACAGTCTAAACCAGTGGGTAGCTTGCTTGGGTGGCAATTCCGCACATGTTGCCTTTGCGAGTGATCTTGAAGTAGCCTTCCATTCCCCAAGTGGTGCCCCAGCTGAAATGTAACATAATTATGAGTTAAAACACTATTAACACTTATTTTATGTGATTTCTATCAACGATTGTTTTTATGGTGGTGACGACATTAAAACATACTAAATGCAATGAGAGGGTGATCGTGGCTAAGTTCCGATAGATAATTCTGACTTGTTTGGGAGGGAAAAATTAAGCAAACTACTAATAGAAAAATTTCACCACGCTGGACCACTTTCGAAAGATCTTGAGCTTCGCCCGACCATGCCCACTTTGCTCTCGTCGGGGACATTAGCTATCTGTCGGGAACCAAATCCTGGCGCCAATCCTGCAGGTTTGACCTACCTGTTCTTGATGAGCCAATAGGATTCACCGCTTTCACTGTCTTCACCATAGCCAACAGCTAGGACTCCGTGGTCTAGACGTGTACTGCTGCATCGAGGCTCAGAATATACACCTATGAATAAAATGGTTTCATTACGGTATTAAAGCAACAACATTTTTAAGCCCTCAATTTCCAAAGAGAATAGGACGTGCATGCAGTTGGCATTATATTTATTTACCCAATATTACCCATAAGCTAATGAAGATGATGATGATTATAATGATGATCATCATCATTATCATATAAAATCAAATGTTGCGAATACAAAACCATGTGCAGAGTACGAAATGTGCTTGTGTTGAAGAAAGAGTGAATGAATGGACAGGAAGAGTAATGTGAATTCTACAGATCAACGACTATCAACACGTATGGCGGCTACAATACAAATAAATACGTCAGTGTATTTTACAGAAGATTGGATCGAATAGAGGAATACGGTACCACTCATGGTTGATGAAACTTTATTACTAGCCTAGCATTTATGGTGACACATCGTTCTATATACATGAAGGAATAACACTAAATAAAAATATTAATATTACTTAGTATTATCAGTAGATACATGATAAAGTATATGCCTACCATTTTTATAAAGCTGGAATGACTGGTGGCTGGCATCCATTGCAACTGAAATTGGACCAACAGTTGCAACTGCACTCTTCAGCTTTTTTTCACTACCCGACTCAATATCAGTAAAACCAGTATCGGTAGCAACAACAAGGTTAGCCTCAAACTTGCATTTTCCATCCTGTTGTTTCAGAAAATATGTAAATAATTTATTAAAAGTAAAATTCTGAAATTAACATATTATAATGTATCAATAATGTATTGGGTTACTCTCTGATAAGGAAATACAAAACATAACATATTAATTAGAAAATGTTATGAAAGTGTAAAAGGTGATCAAGTGTAAAGTTAACGTAACATTATCGCCACAAGAAATACCATTAAGTAAGAGTATAATTAGAAGTTCGTACCCTTGCGGTATATGTGTAACCCTCCTCAGATTCAATCCCACCTTTAGCTTTGATGTATCTAAAAGCGTTGTCCATCAGACCTCCTTCGCAGCCGTTGTTACCGTATGCTTGGGAGCAGTCAACTAACTGCTGTTCGCTGAGAGATACGAGTTTCATATATTTTTTGAAATGTTGTCCTTCCAAAGACCCAGTCTAAATGTATATAAATAAATAATAATATAGCATAGATTACCATGATTTGCACAATATATGATGGTAAAGGTTTCGTTGGAGCTTTGTTAAGATGTTAACATTGGCACAAACTTGAGACACAATTTTCACTCTTGGCGTGACTCATAAAGAAACTTTGTTGGGAATTAATTACTTTATTCAGTTGTCCTAACCAGCCCCATAATAGATCACATTCACCAGGATGTAGAGTGGGTAAGTACATACAATTATTGTTAAACTTACTGTAGAGAAAGCCCAGCAGGATCCACATTGTTTCTGTAAGAAGAATACCACATAGAAGCTAGCTTTAATTCTAAACACTAATATACAACAACACATTCCAAAAAGTCTAATAATATTACATATAACCTTTCATATATTTTCGATTACATTTCCTAATAATTAATATACTTTTTAATTCAAGTATCAGTCTGTTGTCTTGTTACTGAACTAACTTGGAAGTCAGTAACTGAGTATCAGTATGATAATTACAGTGGCTATACAAATAAACGTTATTTTAGTGACGATCCGCTCAGTCTGCCATCGACATCAGCAGACGGCGTCGTGTCGTCAAGCTCTCGCAGATAGCGGATATGGATTCGTCAGTCGACGATCGTACGACGCACTGTGCGAGGCACACAAGGTGGTGACAAGCCCCAGTGCAAGATAATTGTCGGGCCCTTTAATGTGAAGCCCTGGGACGGATAAAGAGTCTGTTTCTGACCATCTAGCAAATATGAGTCTGGAGTAAATTTGGGGTAATTTTAAGTGTCGTAAAAGGCGCCTGATCGGCAAAAGATAGGACTACTACGCTATTTAAGCGCTATTTAAACGCGGAAATATCTATAAAATATTCGAAAAAAAAAAATTCAAGGATAGCTACTTAAATAAAAATATTTTCAAGTCATATATATTTTGTTTAGGGCCTATTGGGTGTTTCATGAGTCTCTGATAAATTATAATAATAGGGCACTTTCGATTTGTGCGGCGACGCCAGAACGGAATCACTCATGCGTGACCGTCCTATCTGGAGTCAATACGTTAATTTTCTGCATACGGTACGTAGATTTCCAGCATCTACTCGACGAGGTGATCTCTCGAGACGAGGTGACCTTAACATTCTCGCATGCGCAGATGATTTTTACTGACGTCATTACGTTCTACGTCCTACCATGGAGGAAATATATAAATATAATATATTTCCTCCATGGTCCTACCGTCGCGCAATCGAAAGCTTCCTAATGACAATACAACAATCATCAGCCTACTTGCAGTGAAGTAAATCTAAAACGTATTTATGAAGTATGATCACCTGACGTGGTTCAAAAACGAGAAAAATACTGTATAGTTGATTGAACGAACTATCTTTAATGAAAGAAAATAGCCTTGAATGAATTCAAAAGATACGAAGCTGTTTATGGCTTGTTTATTTTGTAAACAAGGAAGATAAAATGTCATCCTATTTGCAGTGTTTGGTGGGCCGTAATAGGTAAATTGTAATTGTGGCCTATATTATTCAGGGGTCTTTTTAAAATTTAAATAGAATTTTTTTAAAGTTTTATTTTTAGATCTATAGGTCTATATAACTGCCCCAAATAGCTCCGGGCCCCAGTGCTTTGCCCATATCTATGCCATTCGTTTACCTGGTTCTTGACAGGTGTGACGAAGCCCTTATTCCTCCAGTCGACTGTAGCTGGAGCTTCGTAATTGCTTGGTTCCAGGTATGCGGATCCACGGGTTTTGTTCACCATTAAGTAACCATTGAAAAAAGCAACAAATTCTGCGTTTGTCTATAAACGAAAAAAATATTCATTTTTTAACCAAGTGACTAGAAACTTTCAATGATGTCACTGTAGGCCTATGTATAGAAAGACGAATGTTTAAAAATGATTGACATGCACCAGTATGTATCTGATTAGTGGGGATGAATGAAAAAATTGAATGTGGTCAATTTTATGTTTATATAATTATTTGACTTACCAAGTCAGCAAACTCGTTGATTCCCACGGTATGTGTGTGGATTCCCTGAGCATATTCAGCGTTGTGCTTCTGGATAAATTTTTGGTTATCTTCAAAAACAGTTCTGCGATATGCTTCTTCCTCAGCTGTGTATGCCCTGTCTGAAAAAAAACAAAAAAACAAAAAAAAAACAGAAGAAATAATTATAAAATAATTAAATGAAGAGTTAATTGTTGTGTGTTAAACTCGGTTTCCATACAATCGCTCACCCTATCACCACCAGTTAAGTAGGTGAAGTAACTATTTCAAACTCGAGATGCCTCTATCCGGTGTATGTATCTATCGATTTATCAGCTTCCACTGATAACAATATAATTGTGTAATTAGTGTAATCACAGAAGATAGCCCCTATAATCACGTGTTTGATAGCACATGTTCCTAATTGCCTGTCCCATTGTAATTTGAGTCTGTGATGTATCCATCAAGACAATTAAACGCGACTTATTAATAAGCCCAACTTAAGCTGTAGGATATTCACATCGGATCCCAACTGAATTTCGGACCACTTATCAGAAGCTCTGAACGCCAGCACTCCCCATTTTTACTCACTGAGATTTTCTGATCACTTTCTGATCCGGAAATTTGGATTAAATGTGAATGCACCTTTACTGTGGGTAAGTAGGAAGCGGATTTTAGAAAGATCGGTTTGTACTGAAGTTAAAGGGGAAAAAAACCCTAAATTATTTTTTTTAAATAATGTTTGATTTGAACATGGCGTGAACAATCAAATACGGCAAACATTATATAATACTTTCCAAAAACACGTTAAAAAATAATTAATTTCAAACATTCTACTTTAAATACTAAAAAAAAACCAAGCCTCCGATTTCAAACACCATTCACAATACAAGACCTATAATCCTGATATTAAACTTAAACTTGGTAATACTGAGACTGACCTTGTAAACTTTTATAAGATTGTAATTCTATTTAACAATATGAACACGAATATTAGTCAACTCACCAAAAGCTCGTTTGAACAGCTCCCATTCTGCGTTTGGCATGGCCAAAGCGGCACCAAAAAGTAATACACACACAAACAGCTTCATTATTTTTTTTATTTTGTTGCTTTGTTATGGATGACAGGACCTGCTTACTGAATGCAACTGAATGAAGCAGAGGGGTAAATCTATTGTAGATATAGGTTGGAGCTTGTCGACACGTGAGATGGTTTTGTATTGTCATGTAAATGAAAGATTGTACTTCGTACCCGATTCACTCGTGGTATATCTCGTGATGTTTTATGACAGATTCACTATTTACATTTATTGCACGCATTAAGTACTAATGCCCTAAAAATGGTTTTAATTGTAGGCAAGGTATCATGGAGGAAATATTCCTCCATGGGTATACAGTTTGCGAAAAAGTCAAAGTTCCATGATGAAACAACAAAGTTTGGCGGTCCGACGTAATTAGACTATACTGTACTGCATCTTTCAGAATAAATCTAACATATGATTTAGCCTAGACAGTTTTTGTTCTTATCCCGTAGGGATGAGTATGCAATATTTCTTATCTTAACCTATTTCATCGATTATCATTTCAGATCTCATAAATTCAAAATGTTTAGATAATCCTGACTTATATAAGATATAGGCCTAGCTAAAATTCAGCCAAAGCCAAATTTCAATCCCCCGCAACAGTGAGCAAACCTGAACTAAGACTACGTTTATTACCTGGGAAGTTGAAGAACATCATTATTAGGCCGACCACACCCCAATGGTGGCGCCAGCGGGAGGGGGTGGGGCAGGGGTTCCCCATTGGATATGCCTGGACTCGTCGTCTGACGGCACGGCAAGTTCGTCGAACGAAAATTTACCTCCAAAACGTTATTTTCAATTCCAATTCTTAATATTGTGGTCTAAAAGCACACTTCTGGGTCATATTAAGCCATAAAAACTCCTCATGAAGCGTACTAGGATTTTTTTTAAATTTTTATCGCGGCCAGGACCCTTGTCGGCCCCAAATTTGCTCGGACCCTGCTGTCCGACTTGTCAGACGTCGGCAAATTTTTGGAGCCACATTGACCACATGC
This sequence comes from Anneissia japonica, assembly GCF_011630105.1. Taxonomy (NCBI): domain Eukaryota; kingdom Metazoa; phylum Echinodermata; class Crinoidea; order Comatulida; family Comatulidae; genus Anneissia; species Anneissia japonica. The sequence goes on from NW_022745982.1 coordinate 126,459, forward strand.
ACTCTTACTGCCAAGCTATTGAGGAAAAAATCTTCCATATCAGACCAAGGGAGGTATTGAATAATGAGAGGTATTAATACCTCCTTGATCAGACTATTTCATCTGCGCTAATCTATGAATGGAATATTTTTTTCGGATTCGTACATGAATGTTTATACAGTGTCAGCTCACTTTTGTAGCTGGATAATAAAGGGTCACCTATTGGGGTCACAAAGAAATTAAATCTATTAATTTGATTAGTTGATGCTGCTCAAATACCGTGACTGTATCTTCAGATACAACAGTTTTCTTTCAATAAAAAAATTAGACAAAGTGATACGATGAGGATTTAAAATTATTTATTTGTATATAATAGGCATATTCTCTCCCGATAAAGTCACATTAAAATGCACACAGAAGCACTTCTTAAATGGCAATTTTATTTTCAAATAATTACAATGTTCCGTATGTATGACTTTTGTCAGTACGTCTATACCTGGTTCTTAATAGCCAAATTTGGCCCTCGAGAAAAAAAAAATATATATAAAAAAAATTTCGAATAAATTAATAATAGGCCTATATATAACAATGATCGACTAGTAGAGCGCATATTGTGGAAACCTCTATGCCCTGGTATTCAACCTTTTTAAGCTGGGGCCAGTTCCGACTTGTTGAGACCAGCGGCGGGCCGACATAAATTGTGTACTTCCATTTTCTTTTATAGCGGTGAATTCAAAATAGAAGGGGTCATGGAACAACTTTCACAGATATGGGGAAAATACCACCACATCCCCACCATGGTTGGGGCTGAGGCAAGAAAATGTATGATTATGGCACTTCTAGATGGTCGGAAATGTCACTCTCAGATTTAAATTTGATTTAATTTTCTTTTCTTTCTTTTAGAATTTTGAAAAAAAAAAAACTGTACTCTGCAGGTTATTGCTCAGCTCAACCCCAACCACTGGTAGGCCTAAGTGGATATCTTTGTAGTAGGAACATTTCTAGTGGCAGGGTAGGATCCTACCCTGCCACTAGAAATGTTCCTACTACAAAGATATCCACTTAGGCCTACCAGTGGTTGGGGTTGAGCTGAGCAATAACCTGCAGAGTACAGTTTTTTTTTTTTCAAAATTCTAAAAGAAAGAAAAGAAAATTAAATCAAATTTAAATCTGAGAGTGACATTTCCGACCATCTAGAAGTGCCATAATCATAAATTTTCTTGCCTCAGCCCCAACCATGGTGGGGATGTGGTGGTATTTTCCCCATATCTGTGAAAGTTGTTCCATGACCCCTTCTATTTTGAATTCACCGCTATAAAAGAAAATGGAAGTACACAATTTATGTCGGCCCGCCGCTGGTCTCAACAAGTCGGAACTGGCCCCAGCTTAAAAAGGTTGAATACCAGGGCATAGAGGTTTCCTATGTGTATAACAATAAAGCTCATATTATGTAGGAACAGTGTTATAATCGGATCAAGCATAGCCATTCAACTAAAGGTCTTTATCGGTTTAAGATCGATTTTATACCAATGTATGAAAGGCTATAATGCCATAAAATATAGGTTACTGCATATATATAAATAACATTTAAAAAAAACAAACACTTGAAAAACTTGTTTTGGAAAGAGGTGCCTCAAGTGATTACCATTTGAGAAAGACCTATGAGCGAAAAACTTTGTGAAAATGTTCAAGTAAACTGGGGCAATCAGTGGCGGATCTGAAAATTCAAAATAGAGGGGCACATGACGTTTACAGACCAAGGGTCTAAACAACCTCAGTCCCACCATGGTTGGAGCTTAGGCACAAAACTTTATGGCTATGGCACCTCTAGATGGCTGGATTTTCTCCATTTTCTCCGTTTTTTTATCTTTAAAAAATTAGGGAGAAAAATAAATAATCGTTTTGTCTGTTATAAATTACTGTAATTGTATACTAAATATACAGATTATTAATATTATTATTATCCATTATCGTATTTTCCCTTGATTCGCAGCCAAAAAAGTGTCCTATAATATGGGTGTCCCAAAGAAGTATTCTAATGTGGTATTTTGTCATTCTGCTAAAGTCTTATTGTCCAGTGTTACACAGTCTCTCTGCTGACTGGTTTGTAAGATCTATTCTGAATAAAATAATTTAAAAAGAGTTAAAATTCCAAGTCGCACATTTGACCAATTTGAAAAATAAAACCCCCCATGACAGATTTGCTAAGATGCGCACTTCAATTCAAAATAGAGGGGAACAGGAAGGGACGTTTACAGACCAAGGGTCTAAGCAACCTCAGTCCCACCATGGCTGGAGCTTAGGCACAAAACTTTATGGCTATGGCACCTCTAGATGGCTGGATTTTCTCCATTTTTCTCCGTTATTTTATCTTTAAAAAATTAGGGAGACAATAAATAATCGTTTTGTCTGTTATAAATTACTGTAATTATATACTAAATATACAGATTATTAATATTATTATTATCCATTTTCGTATTTTCCCTTGATTCGCAGCCAAAAAATTGTCCTATAATAGGGTGTCCCGAAGAAGTATTCTAATGTGGTATTTTGTCATTCTGCTAAAGTCTTATTGTCCAGTGTTACACAGTCTCTCTGCTGACTGGTTTGTAAGATCTATTCTGAATAAAGTAATTATTATTAAAAAAGAGTTAAAATTCCAAGTCGCGCATTTGACCAATTTGAAAAATAAAACCACCCATGACAGATTTGCTTAGATGCACACTCCACCAAACCTTCTATACACAACTCAACAGGGACAACACCTTTACCAACATTTACATTTCTCTATATTATAATACATAGTGATTCAAAACAAAATTTACACTATCACTTACATCTTTTACCCATATTGGTAGTTTAGCGTTATTATTACTGATTATTACTGTCAATATATTGTTCTTTCTTGGAGAATCATAGGAAGACAAGCGTTCCTGACAATAAATCTCAAAACTATACAGAGAAAACTAGCAACGTTTTAGACCAGAAACATGATGTCGCAACACAATACGCAAACCAAACGTACATGTACACACATTTTAATGCACATAATACATTTGGCTATCACATTATACTACAAAAAGAAAATAAAAGTACAGAAAAAATACCATTAGCAAATAAATTGGAACGTTTATCATAGTTTACAGAGGAATATGTACATTTATAGGATAACTGCTGAATATCATAATGGTTATCCTTATGGACATCATAGAAAATATTATTTCCTGTGTGTACCATACGCATGTGTACTCTAGTACAGGTCTTCCTCCAATTAAATAACACTTTTTGGACCGGGGGTTTCAATGGTCTTTAGCAGCTTTGGTCTATGATTAAAATAATAAAAAAGACATTTAGGACCAAAGGAAATTGGGGTGGTCTTTAATTGGGGTGGTCTTTAATTGGAGGGAGACCTGTATTATCATTTGTATAATACCATAGTTTTATTTACTTTACATCAACTTTGGCTAAAAGAATTAAATAGACAATTATAACAAATCCAGTATTTTTCAAGGCACATAAAGAACAAATTACAGAGAACACTCGGAAATCTGTATAAATGCAATATTAGAATATTTCTAGTTGATGAATTGTGCGTATGTCCCAATTAAGACAAGAAAAAAACTGACCACACCATAACAGAGTGCATCGATATAAACACGCAGTTTCTACGGAAGTGTTTTATGTGCGGGAACTTGGGTCAGAGCCGAATGCACAATACGGCATTCGACTGTTGGTCAACATTTTCATGGAGAAACAAATGTACAAGGCATCATTTTACAGAGAGCGGAAATAGATTCGTTGGCCAAAGCAGTGTAAGCCCAACTTAACACAATAGCAACATATGTGTATAAATCGCATGAAATTATGTTGATGTCCAGATGGTAATTCAACATACACATTAATAAAAGACAAAAATCAATAAATAAATTATTGATAAAAAGAAACAGCCAAATTAACAAACTTACTATACAAAGTATAAATACAATTCATACAATTCACTTAATTTTTAAATTTCAAATTATTGTTTGAGTTCCATAATCTCAAATTCTATCACAAAAAGTTTTAAAAGCAAAGAATAATAAAATGAAAAAGGTGAAAATGTTTAAAATTTAATAATTCTAATGAAGCAAATATTTTTAATCTTATGTTTTTAATTAATGTCAGATATAAATACATTTAAGGATACAATTTAAATAATTTATAAATCATTTTAAAACAAATGCATTAATAGAATTATTTCTCAATAAATTCTAAATTAATAAATTAATTCAAAAAAGAAAAAAATGTCTAAACAAATTCATTATTTGGAATATTCCTAATTGCACAATAAACAACTAATATGCATAAAATATCTAACAAAATATTAGTCAGCCGAAAAAAAATCGAAGAATACTATAGCTCCATTTACACCACCATTCCGCAACCTATGAATCGCGACCCAATGTTTGGGTCACGAAAAAAATTGATGGGTCGTATAATCTCTTCAGATCGTGAAAATTTTACTTAACACGAACAAAAACAAACAAAATTAAATTACAGTTAACGAAAGTGCAATTAAGTGTGGCAAGTGCTTTTGTTTACTTTTGTTTTATTTGTTTTATTAAAGTTTCATGTTAAAAATACACTATCAAAACATTTGTACTTCAGGTATGACAACTTTAAAATATTAGGCTAGTTTTGTTCATTTCAATGTGTTAGGCTTTCAGTTGCAAATTATATTGAGAAAACATTATTATATTTAATGTGTCTGTCTTCGCATAACACATAAATCTCTGGCAGCACTAGGAATTTATAATAATATAATTTTTAAAAAGTTTTAACTTCTTAAAAAATTTGATAACTTACGTGATTTTGGTGAATGAGTAATTCAAAGTTACATTTTCATTTGTATGGGTTTTACAAAGTTATTCTGTGGGTGATAATATCTTTCAATCAATTCACAAAAGAAACAAGTGGGTGGTTCTTCCCGCTATCCCTCGCACGTATAAAACGACGGACGTTTTATCACTTCGGGTTCGATGGGTCGCGTCAGAATGCTTGACATATAATTTGGGTCATGGTCTAAAAAGGTTGCGGAACAGGGATTTACACCATCAGGTTTTAGAAGACAAAATTGTGTGATTTTCCCATATACAGACATGATGATGTTATATCACAACCCTATATGGGCATGATCATGTCATATCTCAGCCATATATGGGCATGATGGTGTCATATCACATCCATATATGGGCATGTCATATTGCACTATATATGGACATAACCATGTCATCACAACCATATATAGGCATGATCATGTCATTTCATACCCATATATGGGCATGGTGTCATATCACACCAACATTAAGTCAAATCACAGGAATCTACATAGTTTGAACAAAGCTTTATTTTAGATGAATACACATTATTATCAGCCAATGAAAAAATTTAAGTAGATAGAAATATAGTTAATGATGAAGAATACATATTTGCCTTCAACAACACTTATAACAAAGATCCAAGAACATTTCAATACTATTACACAAAACCCTACATGTCTGAAACAAACTGACTGGAAACAGTAAAAGGAATGTCTGAAAACATTAAGTATTATTTATAATTGTTTGTCAAATTTACTTGGATCAATTAGGTACACAGTGACCTATAATACAACTGATTAATCTTATACCATTTCCCAAGTATACAAAATTGATAGATAGCATTATTATTATGTACAAGCCTAAATATATAGATTTATAATAGATTTCTTAAAAAAAAAAAAAATAGTTAAGAGTTTTGAATAGTGAAAATAAATTATAAAAAATTCACTAAAAGTTTTCAAATGAATAAATTCAATTTTTAAAGCTTAAGATGCTTGAACTTCAATCCCTGGGTCATAGGTTTTAAATTCTGTTCAGACCAGGATTGTTTGCAACTAAGCTTAACTTGGCCATGTGGGGGAAGCAGCTACATTCTGAAGAGGTTCCCCAGTATAAATACAAACAATTTTCAAAATACATCTCATGGTCATATATTACATGAAAATAAAGATCAAACATGTTCACATATTTGTTTTTAAATTATAGGCTTTATGATATGGTATATTTTAAAAAGAAGCTAAATGGGACATTTTTGTGGTGGGATTCCTATGTTATGGTAACCACAGCATTACTATCGAGAGAAAACAACAAAAAAAGTGAGGACTAATACATGCCTATTATAGAGAATATTAGGGAAATTCAATGGGTTACTTTATAATCTGGTGGAAACTATATTAACTAAGTTCAGAAATAAGTTAATTAATGATTCATAAAAGTACCTGTATATTTTGAACACGTGAAATAAACAGAAGTGAGAAACTGACCAACAAGGTACTGTAGTTTGGTAGAGAATGTTGTCACTTAAAATAAAAGATTAAAAATGTGAACTCGAAAATCATCTACATATCTTTGTTATTGTCAGCTGAGTTTATCAGTCAATATTGATGAAATAAAATCGTACAATAATTAAATTTAAGCAATTTGTAATTATCAAATTGTACAGAAATTCAAAGTCAATGTATTAAAGTCAATTAAAATAAAAGTTCAAAAAAGGTGAAATTGATATCTGATACGATGATTAATTCTTTTTAATTTTTTTCTTAAACATCAACCAGGAATTATTTCTAATGATACATGCATGTTCCATATTCTATCTTTTTTAGATATCTGAAAAGGAAAATAAACAACGGTATTGATATTACATTTTATCTTAAGACTGTCAATACATTTTTGGGTTGTGTTTTTCAGATGTTCAATTGCACAATCGCAGCATAGTGTTTCTTCACTGCGGGATCCTCTTCACTTGAATGTTTCATCATCGCTATCATCATGATATCTGTGAGACCCTGTCAACGAGGCGTGGACATTATCATCACTGTCACTTCTAAAAGAAACAATCATTTCGAGAAAAGGTTTGATAAATTGTCAGAGATATAATCTGTAAAACCCTAAAACATCAAATTAGAAACATTAAATAGTTAAGTATGAAGTAAGCAATTAAAAATTGACTTATATTCTTTCAAGTTTATTATTCTAAAATATCCAAAATATCTTTTAAGCTTTAAAATTAAAGCTAATTTTTAAGTTCAATATAATCCAGGAAAGACACCAAACATGGATAGAACAATACTCAGCTCTGGAGGGCAGTATTCCATAATACTATTGAAGATAATAATAGCACATTGGCCATTGGACTACCAGATGCCCACTAATACTTCTGGGTGGAGGACATGAACATGAAAATAAGCACATAGCCCAATGACAAAATAAGCATTCAGATCAGAATTGAACTAAGATGTTTTGATAGAAGCCAGGATAGTTACCACAAAATTATCTATCCAACAGCTTATTGATAAAAATGTAGTAATTTAAGACTGTTCCCCATTTAACAACCCAAATGAAACTGTATTTGGGCTCTTTATTTCATTTATTTATTTTATTTTATTTTATTTTTTTTGCTGAATTATGAGTTTTTGCAATTTATTATTTTATAGTTGTTTCAGAAGGCATTTATAAGTATCTTATAAAAATAAAAAGTATAGCCGCGTTAGTCTGTACAGTATAGAAAGTATAAAGTAAAAAACAGCAGCACTTTTGAGACTAACAACATATAATTTATTCTCTAGCTTTCATCCACACAGTGGACTTCATCAGGAGACTGTACAAATGGGATAAGAAACAACTATAATATACAACTGAAATAATGGGGGCGGTCCTAAAACAACAAAGAATGGTGTACAAAGCAAGTACAAGTCTGCCGAAATAAGCAATCTAAATAAACGGTATTAAAAGAACAAAAGATCAATGATAAGAAACTGTGGGAAATAGCATACAAAATATGTCTATGTCAAAGTCAATGATAAAAACAGTAAATAGGCAGTAAATACAGTAAGGTAACTATGAGACAAAAATATAGTTAATAATAAGGCAGCTATAGAAATATAAAAATATACATACAATGATGCAACCTGTAGCTAATCATTTTGCGTCTTCTGGCCACTCAAATAAGAATATGAAAGTGCAAGTAGTTAAGAAAGAATTTTTCAAAAATAGTTTAGAACGAGAAATAGCTGAACAGAAAATAATTACACAATTAGACTGTATAGAACTAGGCCTTAACATTGATCGAGGATTCCTCGCACATTAACCTCATTAATTATTTCTCATCATTGTATGTATATTTTTATATTTCTATAGCTGCCTTATTATTAACTATATTTTTGTCTCATAGTTACCTTATTGTATTTACTGCCTATTTACTGTTTTTATCATTGACTTTGACATAGACATATTTTGTATGCTATTTCCCACAGTTTCTTATCATTGATCTTTTGTTCTTTTAATACTGTTTATTTAGATTGCTTATTTCGGCAGACTTGTATATAGCAGAAAGACACAATGATATTAACCATCCTTATCACTGTAATTTACAGATATGAACAGGCATCTAGAAATTGATAATTCTAATTACATTGGAGATAAGAGGTCAAAAACCTAAGTCTGCATTGGTTTGCATTGGAGCTTTTTTAACTTACCCATAGATTATCTCATCTTCTGAATCATTCAGCATTGCAAAGTTAGGATTTTCTTTGAAATATGAGTCTAAAATAAAAACAATATTATTAACAATAACAACCAATCAACAAATATCAACATCAGTAATAATCAACAATCAATTATAAGAAACAACAATAGTTAAAAAAAAAAAAAAAACTTTTAAATGAACATCCTATCAACACATGTGCAACTCACAATGGTAACTATCAACACCATTGGTCAGTGCCTGAGGAAGTGATGTGATAGCCACTGATGTAATTCATTATCATCACTGTATTGAAATATGTACAGCAATAAACAACATAAAACATAAGTACAATACATATGGGAGCCGCACGTCCTTCAGGCGACAGTGGATTTTCAGCTTTTGTGACTCCTGAGCCGTCATGCCAAATGAATAAAATAAAATAAATAAAATATGTCACACTATTCAAGAATGACAAGTCGTTTGGCTGAGCGGTTAAGACACGAGAACCGTGACCTACATCCATAATATCGGCGCTGGTTCAAACGGCACGCTCGTTTAATGGTTTCGGTGGTGGAACGAGTCTTCTCGGATAAGGACTCTAAACCGTAGGTCCAGTGTACACAATTGGCTCGTGTGCACTTTAAAAAACCCAGTACATCATTCGAGAAGGGTAGGGGTTACCCCGGTGTACTGGTCCATTTCCAGTCCCCTGTCCGGCCACAGAAGGAGAGTTTACGTCGCAGCCCATGTCAGGTATCCATCCTACCAGTAGTGACATCACGATTATAGCCGGCTAACCGTTAAGACCGTCTGAAGACCGCTTATAGCAATCCTCCCTGAATACCGTTTTTCTTACCTTTGTGCGCATTTGCAGAGGGTGAATAGACATAGGCCATTGTGTACAGGTAAAAATTTAACAGTCCATAGAATGTCAGAAATTCTGAAGGTGGGAATTATTAAGTTAAGGAGAAAACAGCAAACCTTACAATTACATTTTACTGCTGCTAAATCATATTATTTCAATATAATTTTTTCACCAACCAATATGAATTGAAATTTAAATATAATTCCACTTTATTGTATTTCCAATTGTATTTTGATGTGCTTTTTTTTTTAGTTATTTGCATATGATGTGTCAATTCCTAAGCGAATATTTTTGTTATTTGTCATAAATAGTACTTAAAAAATGAAACATGAACAATGTTTTGCAGTTCAATCTCACATAAACATTAAAAATAAGATGAATAACTGTAAAACAAATTTCATAAACATTCTTCCACCTACACAAATGAATAAATCACTATTCAGTAATGAACACAAATCAATTCATATGGTAAACATTATTTGCTACAGCATTGCGCTCTCCAACCTAAAGAAAGATTGCATCTCGCTAATACATTCTTTTACTTCAGATTTAAACTTTTTTTTTCAATTCCACAATTTCTGTTAAACTGTAAAATGTATACAATACAATGAGGGTGTGCGACACAAAAATATTATTTCTTGTTATTTTTAACATTTTTTATCTCTAAATACTTATCAGCAAAATTAAATGTAATAGCAATGATATCTGTAATTAATGCATCAACCCAACATCTGTAAAGAGTTAAATTAACTCCATTCTCATCACATTAATATTTATATCACCTGTCCCCAGTTATTTCTGACTCAGCTTATAACCTACCTATTTTTGTAAATTTTCACTAATCTGTTTTATGTTCTTTTTATGGTATGCTTTTGCAGCTGTTTTTCAATTTTTCTCCTAGCACCGGTGGTAAGTTATTTTTTAACTTTAATAGGCGCTTTGTAAGTTTTAATTCATTATTATTACTACTACTATAAAACCTTGATTAAAAATTAAGTAGAACGTCAATAAAGGATATAGTTTTTGTAGTAGGTTGATAACTGGCTGATGTAGTTATCTTGCAAGACGCGGACTCCGAACCTCAGTAAAACAATGGAACAGCTGAAATATAAAAGGAAAACAGTCACAGAACATTCACAACCGAATATCATACAAGGGTCCTAAGTCCAAGTTGTGCTAGCCTCCTGCAAGCAAGATCTCACAGGAAATAACCAATCTCTTGAAAAATGTACATCATTTACAATGTTTTTACTACTTTATTAAGTAATAAAAGATTTAAGTGCTAATGGGTATTACAATGTGTAGCAAAATGATATTAGATGTATTTACGAAAGCTCACTTAACCATCTCCTGAAGACAATTTTTCTATCTTGGGACCCTCTAATTAAATATTATTTTTTTTATCATTTTATATATACTTAAAGGTTTTATTATTTAGATTTTTAATATTATAATAAATATTATAATATGATTATTATTATTTAGATTTTAATATTATAGTAAATATGTTATAAAAAAAACTGAACTGCTCACACACAGTGGCTACCCTCACTTTAGCCGACTGAGATAGCTGCCTCAGTAGCTGCTTTGATAGCAACGTTTAAGGAATGGTTAGCCACAAAATCAAGATTTATGCCTATGCAACCCGACATTTTTGACAATTATAATCATCATAAAATCTTACCTGATAGCAACAACAAATAACATGAGTATGGTCATAAACCTCAACCGCAAGTCTATAATAAAAACAAAACAAATATATAAACACAACAGTGCATAAGTAATAAATAAATAAAAAATAATAAACTGCATTCTTATTATACCTTCTAAAATTAATTTGACTTTTCAATATTCAATGTATGTTTGAATCTAGGTGAAATAAATGAAACAACTATTCAAAATCAGAATAATTTATAAAACATTTTTTATAAAGCATTTTTTGTGACATTAATTAAATATTACTGTGAATTAAAATACATACAGTTAAAGTTGCCTTAGTCGACTTTGCCTAACTTGAAAAATTTTTAAGTTTTTATATACCAAGTCGTTGTGTTTTCCATTTATTAACAATCTGTAAGTCAAATTTTATCTAAGTTGAACAATTTTTCGATGCCATTTTGGATTCGACTTAGACAAGTAAAACTGTATAATGTTTTGAAGTTAAAACACAAGGACTGCTTACTCATGTAGGGCAAAGTTCGAAGTTCAGTGAAAGCACGGATTACCAGGAAAAGTAAGTACAGAAGGTAAATACCACCAAATATGAAAAAGAAGATTTTCATTGCCTGAAAAAAAAGAAAGAAAATGGTTTATAAAATTAGTATGGTATACTATTTTTATCTAACATACATATCAATACAGCAATCTCTTCAAAGGCAATGAAGATAGAGTTGGGTCCAAAATACTTAAATAACCGTCTTCCAATCTTTCAATTGAAAATCACTTACTGCTGTAGCATACATTTCCACATTATGCATCACTTAAACTCTTGTCTCTCTTGTGGCTTATATAACATCATAGCCTTAACACCAAGATAATTATAAATATAATGTTGAAGACATACTTTTAAACTAAGCTTTTCAATCATCAGTTTAGCAGATCGCTTGTGGAAACCTCATCATTATGTTTTGTGTTCTGGGTACTAATCTTTAATTCTATTTAAAAAGGTAAGGAATTAAGAGCACTTGACCTACACTGCTAAATCTCTTTGGCCAACCATTAACATGTCATATTCTCATAATGTATTGTAAGGTAATTTTTTGAGTTAAGTAATTGGATGTAAGCTGAGTGCTGAGAGAATGCTGGGTGCTTTTATTGATTAGAAATTAGGTTGACGGATTGATTCATTAATATATTTCTCCTTTAAATCCTTTAGATATAAATTTCATGAATAACATAATAGTGTTTAAAGCCATTCACTCACTTGGGTATTAATAGACAGAAAAGAACGATGATGAAATTATTTTCCTCATCTGGATTTGAACTAAAGATGACCTCCCATACTTACTTGCTTGTATTGTATATTCCACTGGGGATTTTTTCACATTAAGACACATAATTATTTTAAAAAGGTGTCATGTCAAATAAATGTTGAATAATAAATCACATTCAGAAATAGTATCTTTATTTGAAAAAAACTTCCACTAGAAAAAACATTAACATTTTCGAATAACTGATGAAATCTAGAAAATAAAATTGTTCTTCCTTACCAAATAATTCCCTGAATCTACCCGGTAATCGTACGTTGGATCATGTTTTTCTTGATACTGCTGCCAGCATGCTAGGGAAATTGCAGATGCCCATAGCAACCCGACTAGAATGATCTTTGGGATGTAGAACGTCGACCACTTGCGCTTGCTCTGAGAAATTTAGCAACAAAACATGGTCAGTAAAATGTCAAGATTGAGGCTTCATGGCGGCTGACATATGTTTCAGAGAAATTAATGGTACTGTTGCTTAAGGATGGAGCATGCGACTTTTCCTGTGATAATGCGTAGAACTGATTTTTCTAAGACAGAAAAAAGTTGTTTGACGAAAAACTGGGGAACGGTGAATGAGATACAGATTTTTTAATATTTAAAAACTGGGGGAAAAAGGGGTGTAACTGCCCATTTTTACACTTTATTCCCCCAGTTTTTAAATATTAAAAAATCTGTATCTCATTATGCACCGTTCCCCAGTTTTTCGTCAAAAAACTTTTTTCTGTCTTAGAAAAATCAGTTCTACAACATATCAACAAATTTTTTTCCTCCGAAGCCTGACTTTAAGGATGGAGCATGCGACTTTTCCTGTGATAATGCCTAAATGCATACTGCAGCATGATTAATATAATTAAAGGTACTACTATATATACAGCCAAATACTGTAAAGTTCTAAGAAAGTATAATACATACTCCAAGTATTGAAATACACGCCATCGTGTTGGGATTCAATATTTCGACATTAATTATGTCATCATCAGGAATGATTCCTGATGATGACATAATTAATGTCGAAGTATTGAATCCCAAAACGATGGCGTGTATTTCAATACTTGGAGTATGAATTATACTTTCTTATCTGAGATTAATCAGTGGACCTTTCGGTTTTTGGTAAAGTTCTACATTCTATTTTTTAGACAAGTTTTAAACATTATGAAACAAACAACAAAGAAATCCTGATTTTTGTCAAAATATCTGGTGTACCTAGGCCCAGCAGAAGCCCAGATTTTAAGTACAGTTCTGTCCCCATGTAATTTCTGTAGGCCTACAATACACATTGAAAATTACTTTGGCAATCAAAATTTTTAAAGCTCTGTATTAAAATCTTTAGTTTGCAACATGTGTTTGTAACAAACCGCAATCAACAAATAATACATTTCTTCAATAGCAATAAATTCAAACACATCAAAAATACTGTAACATAGTGGAAATGAGCAAATAAATTAAGAAACTGAACAAAAATCATGTCTGCAGGTTAAGTCAGTGCACTTGATAAACAGTAAATTTTTGAAGTGCAATTAACAGTACACTGCAGCATCTACAAATGTTCTAACAGATTAAATGTACTGTAGTATGTATTGAAAATGACTAAATAAATTTTAAGATATTGAACATAAATGCACTGAAAATGCATGCCCATGGCTATACACAGTACACATAACAACTTAGGTGAAGGTAACTCAGGATTCCGTATACATAATAATAACAATAATAATAATAATAATAATGAAGGCTTTTATATAGCGCTCTACACAACTAAGTCTCAGAGCGCTTTTCCACATTACCCCAGTCATTGGAATGATACCTATGGGGAAAATTCTACAGTTTGCTGCATGAAATATATCAATGCATTTTTGCACTCAAACTTCCTGAGGTACCCACTTTTACTCCTGGGTGGAGAGAAGCAATGCAGATAAAGTGCCTTGCTCAAGGACTCAAGCAAAATGCACAGAGAGGGTTTAAAACCCCGACCTCGAAGTCGGGAAACCAAACCGTTTCAGTTGCACCAAACCACATTTTTTTCTAAGAAATTATTTCATAATTACACTTTACTTGTAGGAATCCGAGTATGGTTGTCACAATTACCATTTTTGGTATTAAATCTATCCTTACCTGACGAATACCATGATACACGCAAAGCCAAAATAAAAGCAGTGTACACAAGAATGAGGCCTGGAATACTGAGTCTAGCATCAATGGTACCACACTGTCAACTAGGAATGTTAAAGCAAATATTGGATCTGAAAAAACAAAATGTACATTAAAATTGAATGTGATTTATTTTTCAAGGCCGACAGCAATAAAATATCTAGTCTACTTTAGGCTTGTAAAAATTTAAATAGAAAATATAAATAGACAGTTAACTAATAAATCAAAATATTTTTTGAACAAGACCATTTGGATTTAAATGAAATGGAAAGTCAAAGAAACTACAGTATTACAGTATTAGCTAGGCTAGATAGCTCAGTTGTTAGAGCAACTGAATGATGATCAAGATTCAAGATTCTTGGGTTGGCATGTGGATGCTCATTTTGAAGTAACATAAAAATTATCAACTTAGAAATTAGTGTATTTAAAAAATCTTACAGCAAAAATTATAGAATCACTTCCAGTCATTGGAAGAGTTTTATTATTTTTATCATTATCCAGTATAAAAATCAGAGTACACATTTCTAAAATTCAATAATTGTCTATGCTCAAATTAATAAAATGTATGTTACTGCAAATATAAGAAAGTTAATTTGATTTTAGCTTAGCTAAAATAGCTGTCCATTGTTTACTGAGTCCCTGGGACACGTTTGAGGTAGGTGGTTAAGTGGTATTGTCACTGGTCTCCAACAGGAACTGAGGTTTTAAGCCTGATTACTTAATGTAAAACTAAGTCAAAGAAAAAAATGCATCAAATGTATGATGCAATCGTACCTCCTGAAAAACCCGGGGCCCCTGGACCTCCTAACAGGATAGCTGGCAGAGGGCGCTATTCAAGCCTGAATAGCATTGCTAACAACATCCAGCTTCATTGCCTGACGAAGATTAATCCGCACATTAGAAATGTAAATTATATTATTTTTTGACCCAAGAGTGTTAAAATGGGTACCTGAGTGTTAGGATGTGACTTTTTGATCCAATGAAATTATCTTCGCTGGATTACATGCATCACTAAACCTGACTAGGAATATCCCAAGTGCATGGCTGTTAATATCATTCCAAAGGAACAGGGAAATAATAAATGCTGTTATCTAGATGAATTAGTGGCGAGATCTAAATTCAGTTGGAAACGAAAACACCAAGCAATATTAAATTTCTAAAATTTTTTGGCCAGTATAAAATCAACATACATTAAACGATGTGTAACCACAAGCATTTAAAACATTATTTAAATCGTATTCACTTTATTATCAAGCATACTACAGATGAATAATAAATAGCATTTCTATTTTCTTTGCTTAGACCCTCTCGTCTCATTAATAATTGTGTTTATTAATTGCCTTGTTTGTTGCGTACCAAGGATGCCCAATAATCAGCGGCAGGTGGACAAACCGCTTCCATAAACACTGCTGAAAATAGGTAAATAAATCACTGGAGAAATTCTATTTATTTAGTCTATTTCCATTTAGTAGAAAGCACATACTGATATGAATGATACACTTGCTATTAGCAATCCTGGGTCCATGAGCCTAAATGTATTATTAATCACATCAAATGGTCTGATCTAAAGAGACAGGTTTTGAATGGAAACGGAAAGAAATAGCTGCAGTGATTGAGCAACATAGCACAACACACAGATATCTTTACATTTGAATTTATATTGCATTAGCTTTACTTAAAGATGATTGAAATATCCCATTAACATGGTAATGACATATGCCTGCTTCTAATTTAATATAATAATAATAAAGAAATTCTCCTTGTCCGGGCTAAATTAAAGTGTTGGTAAAAGTATTGTAGATATAAAAAAAAAAAAGAATTTTGAATGTCTGACATGACCTTCTTGTGCTTTGTTTACATGAATTTTTCTGCAAGAGATTAAGATTTATAAAATAATGTGAATAACAGAAGTACTATATGCTTACTTTGTGTAACTATCCTGGTTTTTGTAACTATTCGGTTCTGGTTTTGATTAATATTATCTTACAGTACTGTAGTTTGACCATAGAGGTATAAATGTAGGTTTTTGTTTTTATTAATTCACACAACTGAAATGCCCATTTTATAGGCGAGTTCAGGTAAAATGTTGAAGATGAAATGCATTGAGATATCCCATCTCTCCACTGGCAATCTATATTTGACAACTGGTACCTGTAGCACAAAGCAATTTAACTTACCATTGTACAAAAGAATCAAAGGTAATAAGATGGACATCCACTTCTGCTCAATCGACCAATCACGCATTGTAAACTTGCGAAGCGAATGAGCAAACATACACTAATGAAAGAAATTATAAACGTTTAAAGTGTCTTGTTTTAGGTAGTTTCTCATTTGAATTATAGAATCTTCAGTCATTTCTAATCAGAAACTGTATTAAGAAGATGGGTTTGACTGCAAAAGTACTTAAGGTACAGAGAATTATTATTCGTATACCTATAAATTTTAATAAGCTTGTTGTTGAATTATGTTCTTAAAAATGTTGTTCCCTTTGTTGATAATATTCTAAGAGCAAATAAGATATGAATTTTAGATAATGAATTACAAATTTAAAAAAACAATTTGGTTTGCATTTAAACAATTTTTAAATAAAAAAAATAATTTTTTCGATGATTCTTTTCCCTTTAGTACTTTAAAAAAATTTTTTTTATAGACAATCACCCCACTAAAGGTAAAGGGTTACTTATTTAAAAGAGAATGGTTCATGAGAAATTTAAGTTGGGAAGGTTGATAGCAACAGAAAGAAAACATTATAACGTAACGTTCTGCATTAGATTACCTCTGCACTATAAATACTCGCAAACAGCTTTGTATAAAATGTGTGATGCAAATTGGATTAGAGAGATATGGCAGAAGGAGAAATAGAATTTGAAAGGATTCTAATACTCACTGTCACAATAAATGTCATCACTAAAAACACAAATCGAAACCAAATCTCAACCTGAGTAAACGATGGATTGAAGCTTCGCCACTGCAAAGAGAAGAAAACAATGAGTAAATACAGGCATGATGACATCACATCAATCATGACCATATATACACATATCATGACTATATGAGGAATACCATTCCTAAACCAGTGTAATTAGTAATTGTTAAACCGAGTATTTAGCTTATAAGGATGTGGCGTTATTGCTAACAGATTTCCATGCAGTAAAAAATACTGCATAGGGAAATAGCATTGTCCAAAATGTGGATTCAACAGCACGGTCCTAGTCGTATTGTTTACCATCAAACATTATCCAACATATTTATGTCAGTTTGCGGAAATATAACAAACTACACACTGAATTGATTCCAAAATTAATATAGTACAGTATATGAAATGTGCTCATAGTTAATTTGATGTATATTTTTCTATTGTTATATTTATATATTTTTCTACTTTTTGGATATATTTTTTTTTTAAATTTTGTAATACAAACATATTTAGCTCTTTGCTTTGCTATTCTTTTGTAATATATTTTATAAATAAAAATAAATAATAAAACACTTTACTGCATCACCATGTCGATTTTTATGCGTTAATGCTATTTGGAGATTAAAATAACTCCTGTCATAAATGGCTTGAATTTGAATTATAGAAATTCTCATTTATATGTAGCCAGCGAAAACAATTTTCAACTCAAGAGTATTCTTTATGATAGGCTAGCAATAGAAAATAAGAACGTTTCTATCTATCCATTTATTGCTGACATCTCAATACTCAATCTTCTTCCTTAGATGCTAATTAATACTGTGCATGTCCATTCACTACAGTAGTAGTGTTCTTTATTTTTTATTTTTTTTTTCACTATTATTGATTAATTCTTTTGAAACGGATATCATACTGTGGCATCAATGATTTCTAAAAATCTTTTTATGGTGGATACTTGTTATACCTTCAAGGTTAAGATTCATTTCTTGTATTGAAATCTGTAATTTACAATTGTTCATTTGCATAAATAATTCACAAGATGTGTTTCCATAAACCAATTTATGGCACCAATAAAATCAACAAAGATCAAAATACAGTACTAATAATCAGCTACAAGTTGACCATACAGTAGCTGTAAATAACATTATAAGCAAGAATATTTCTACTGTAAAAAAATAAATAAAATAACGGTAACATAATTACTCTTTATAGCACTAATAATTATTAATTACAGTATAACAATTTTTAACAATGACATTACTAAATACTGATGATGGTATTAACTATAATGATGATTAATTTTAGTGACAAACATTGATAATAATTATAATGACAATGATGAATTAAAATAAATGATTAATAAATTATGATAATTGACTATTGATAATTTATCATAAAGATGATATTGATAAATAATTTTAATCAATTTTAAAGATTTTGACCAATGCATTACCGTAAGAAATTAGTGAGACCCCCCCACTTGGATAGCTTAACGCTCGTCGGACAAGACAGGGCACCACCACTGCATAACCTGTGGATTCATAACCATTATAGAAGGTACTCTAGACACAACCTTTTTAAATTAATGGAACTGACATAATTTAATATAACATGTTTGCTACACTAAACCATAAGCATAACAACCATTTGCCAATTTGCTATATCATGTATACAGTACTGTAAACTGAAGTAAGCTGAGTGTATTTGTATGATACTGTTTTGATCAATACTATGTTGATTAGACGAGACTGGGCATACAGTACAGTGTACATATCTTGCACATGCCTGCATAATGAGCAACATGTCATTCTAAAAAATATCAACCTCTAGTGTAATGTTGGAATAGATCTCCACTTAGTCAGTGGCAGTGCCAGATTGGGGCCGGGGCTCTAGGTACGTCTGATAGGCCAACTTCGCTTCCCCCACCCACTTGGCCGTGATTCATACAGTAGAAACAAAAAAATAAATAAATAAAAAATAAATAAAATAAACATAAAAAAACTGAGCATAATAAATATGTTAATATGTTGGAAAGATTGGTATGCTCCCTCTCCCCTTATAACATCCAAGCAAACCTCTACCAGAAATTGTTTAGATCCCTGCAACAGCAGCTTACCCCTCTTACATGTATATCTTGGTAATAGTACATGTAGTTCAAGAATGTTAAGAAGGCAAGTAGAAAAAAAAATAATACAAAATTTAATTGGGATATTAAACACACATATATAATAAGAAAAAAATTATTAAAACTAAGACACAGAAAATATCAAATTTATGAACATTCCCATGGGTTCTCAGATGACGTAAAATGGATTAAACTGTGTTTATATAGTCCATAAGTCGGAATATTAAATTTACATCCCTGCGGAATAAGCTATCAATTTTACATTTGGTTGAATTAATAACCTCAAAAAGCAAAAATTGTTATTTCGGAAAAGAAAACTAGTAGTTAGTCCTTACTATATTAGAATACTGATGTCAATGTCAATGACAAAATTTAATATATTATACCTGCAATCTCACTTAAAATAGCATTACTTACCAACGACAATATTTCAATCCGATTAGGTATCTTTGTCGCTTTTGAAGTGTCGTTCCTCTACATTTACTTCATGGAGAGTAGATAACGTTAATAGATGTTTTTGAAATGTGGAGTGCAAGATAAATCTTGATGTGTTAAATACTAATAATCTACTTGAAGGCAGACATCTTGAAAACTGAAAATGACGGCGTTAAATAGTCTTAGAAGAAACCAAACTGAATCAGAGGATCTTCTTGAAAATCAAGACCAGGAAAAACAATGCAAATAGGCCTTTTAAAGGCATCAAAATATGTATTTTGTTGATAAAAAGCTATAATTTTTTAAAGTGAAGTACAGTAGGCAATAAATTCGACACTGCGGTGTATGCTGAACTAAATGGAAGGCTTTGAGTCAAGTGAGTACTGTATCATACAGTAGGTGCCGAAGAGAGGCACTCAGTAGTTTTAATTGCATAAATTACAAATCATTCCAAAGCAGTAACAACAGTAAACCAGAGTGCAAAGGTTACCCTTTATTTTTCTGAAAGTTGCATTGGATTGTTTAAAGCGCACACGTCGCTTTCAATGCTATCATCTGAACCATGGGTAAATAGGTCTTAAACCAGCGTCGACGATGCTATGTGTTTCATTGCCCAATATTACTGCACACTAGCGCTCAATTGTATTAAAAAACATCCAGTCAGCAAAAGAATGAGCTACTGTAAGGAGTATTACGGTCTTGTTTTGACTTCTGTAGGCGTTATGTGATGCTTTCAGTTTTTCTAATGTAATATTGATTATCCATCTTCATCTGCCCATGAGATATTTACATAAACTGGTTGATGTAAACCTAATCTAGATTATTTTTTTACAGTAGAAAATCAAGCTTATCAGCAATTACAACATCTTAAATTAGATAAGATGTTCTTAAAAGGACTGAACATTGTGATCATATCCAAGTCCGTCAATCATTTAAGAGGATTTCTTTACTAAAAGTGTATATAGAGTAAACTGCAACTGCCTCTTCACATCCTGAACTTTGAATTTGACATTCAATATGTAGAACTGTGTGATATTATTTCCAATCGTTGTCATATTTGAAATTATTAATATGCTTCTGTAATTACATTGCTAGTGGGTATACTGTAGACCTGCATTGCAAAGCAACATATGAATGAGAAGAAGCCATTTAAGCACCTCTGATAACCATAAGTACAATAAGGTTACATCAGTTCTTGACTTGTGAAATGTAAGCTGACGTAAAGTATGTCCATACAAAATATTATCAATGTTTAATCTCAATACTCTGTATGAATCATATCAGGTATCATAGAAACTGAGCTAACAAAATACAGGTCTAAATATTAAGGTTTGTGAGGATTCACTTAGAAAAAAATATAAGTATGCAAGACATTTGCTGTCTATCAGTCCAGAGCAACTCAAATTTCTTAATTTAGTCAAAAATGCAAAAAAATATATTAAACTAGAAATTGCAAATTGCAAGTGAAGTGCTGCGAAGTACAACTGCATATAAATGTTCTTCGAACAAAATTATTTATGTGAGTCAAGTGAAAATAATGAATAATAAAAATATAACAAATAATGAGAGACACGCCATTGTCTATATTAGAACACTTCTCATTGGGTAACAAAGTCGTAATTTTTCATTTTTGTCAAAAAGTGTCTATAGTGGTGAATTATGGTTTAGGTTTTTTTTAATAAAGTTTCAAAAATTTCTATGTATGTGGAAAATGTAGTTGATTACAATTTTTATTTTGAAGACTGCATGGTCTAGGAAGTGTACATTTTTTTATGGGGCAAGTTTCCAAGGGCGGGTTTTCTAGGGGCGAGTTGACTGCCAAAGAGTGTTGCCAAAGTGTGAGCCAGCGTGTTATTTGATCACAAGTGCAAGACATCGCAGTTGTGCGAGGTATCGGCTGAGATTTGTAAAGTACAATTCAAAAAACAACTATCTATAGGTCTAATAATGAATTATTGTGATGTTAAGTAGACAATGTTAGCTATCAAGGAGCGACGTTGTTTTTCATTGGGACCTTCGTCCCTTCAAGGCTAGGCCTATACCATCCTAGCTAGTCTAGGCCTAGAGTAGGATAAGGCTAGCGCGACATGCGGACATTGGTACATGTTGGTTAGTCTACAAACGTCGCCTAAAGTAATTGATTTTACCCGGCAGAACGAAAGAAGGAAACTCCGCTTTTCAGTCGTCTTAGGCCGATGTTTTTTGACAAACAATGACCTTTCAGAGGTCAAATTGCTGTCAAGAATATGAATTGGCTGCTTCGCAGCAAAAAGTTAATTGAAAAATATTTCGGATTTTGAATGGCCTGGTACCCACTGTCAAATTTAAGCAATAAAATAGAATTAACTAGTAGTTAGAATTAAATTTGCACACAATAATAACTCAACATTGTCTTTTTTTCTGAAAAAAAAACGGCCACTGGTTTAGCCATACACTGTTCCGCTATACTACAGTGTTGTTAAATTTCTACTACTATACTATATAGATAATTTAATTTGCAAACAACACCTCAAAATCATCTTCTTTCCTCTAAAAACTTTGACTATGTCCACTGGTTTAGCCAAACACTATTCTACTATACTACAGCGTAGTTAAAATTCTACTTAATATTGATATAGAAAATTCAGTTTGCTCTCAATAACTCAACATCTTCTTTCATCTAAAAAACTTTGAATAATTGTACAGTGCGTCCACTGGTTTAGCCATACACTGTTCCGGTATGCTAAAGTGTAGTTAACATTCTATACTGATAAAAAAAATTCAATTTGCACATAATATTCTCAACATTATCTTTCATCTTTGACTATGACTACTGGATTAGCCAAACACTGTTCCATTACACTAGTTAAAATTCTTACTTTTAGAGAATTCAATTTGCACTTTCATCATTGACTTCGTCTACTGGTATAGCCAAACACTAAAGTGTAGTTAACATTCTACTTTACTGATATAGAGAATTCAATTTGCAGATAATAACTCAACATCATCTTTCGCTATGTCTACTGGTACAGCCAAACACTGTTCCAGTACACTAGTTAAAATTTAGAGAATTCAATTTGCACACAATAACTCAACATCATCTTTCATCTTTGACTATGTCTACTACAGCCAAACACTGTTCCGCGTAGTTAATAATAAAATTCTACTTCCTAAAATAAAATTTCACACATTACATTCTATAAACAAGTGGAAAATTATGCATGGACTATTAAGGAAATGTTACTGTGATTTCAATGAATATTTTACTAGTTGTGAAGGCCAAACAAGCTGAATAATACAATGTACTTAATATGACACACAAGTATTCCCTCATAAGAGATCTAGTAAACGTGCAATACGGTTGGCTTAATGTTCTCGTTAATACAAGGATTAATGGAATGATAGCGCTGATTAAAAGATTTTTTTATATACGGTCACACAGCTTGCTGTAATATTGTGGCATACTCATTTCTTGTTATCTGACATGGAGATAATTTTTATTGATCAAAACCAGATGTATAATAATAATAAATATCATAACAATAAAATATTCTATATTCTAAAGATTTTACATTGGTTTCTTATTTCTCGTTCATTTATGGAGATAACTTTCATTTATTAAAATCTGTATCAGAAACTTTTTTTATATAGCAAATTGCTATTAAAGAAATTTGAATATCTCTTACAACTTGTAATTACAAGTACTGCACCATACTACTTGATGAATAC
The DNA here is from genome assembly GCF_011630105.1 of Anneissia japonica. Classification (NCBI taxonomy): domain Eukaryota; kingdom Metazoa; phylum Echinodermata; class Crinoidea; order Comatulida; family Comatulidae; genus Anneissia; species Anneissia japonica. The sequence continues at coordinate 150,158 of NW_022745982.1, forward strand.
ATTTTGGTATTGAAATTTATACTATAGTATGATGATTTACAGGTATGCGTATACCTGTAAATTATATTAAATGTAATAAATAAATAGTAAATGTATTGTTAAATTGCAATACAAACTGTTATTAATTTAAAGATTGATAACTGTTTCCATTTTTGAAATTACACAATATTTGAATTCAACATGTTGTAAGCAGTGTTGTTTTATTCTTCTAACTGAATGTCTGATGTTTGTTTTTACATTATCACTTTCATTGCCAATTCAGCATAATACTGCAATGTCAAATGTTTGTTTTTTTTTATTTTGATTTCCGTAGTAAAAATGTCTGTAAAAAATGTAAATCAATAGAAATTAAATTATTTTAAACTATGTCACATTGAAAGTTGAAAAATAATTTGAACCTATCAAATTAGAAATTTAATGTTTCAATTTAATGTTTTCTTGATTTAAGTCAGATAGTATGTATATTTAATGGGTTGTTGAATATAATATCACGGAAACTCATCAGCTTCCAGGAACAGGTCAAATATATATTTGCCACAGTTGCTAGGCAATTACAACCTCTGATCTCATGTGTTGCTAAGGAACTTCTCAATCTGAAGTTCACCTGATTGATTATGGCATGCTTTCTCCCCAACATTTATTTTCTCAAAATATTGTGACCGCTCTTAAAAAATGAGATCAGTCATAACAGCTAACAGAAGGATATCAATTAAAATTACAGCAATTATCATTTGTGTTATAGAAGGCTAAAGTACAAAGCAAGGAGCCACATCAACTTTGTGGCTGATAATGCCTGAAAATTGTAGAGGAAATTTTGCATAAGTGATATCTAATACACATTTAAAAAAAAAAAAAAAAAAATACTGTAATAGTAGGTAAAGTCGTGTAAATGTACAATACAAAACAGATAACTCAGACAGATTTAGCTTTCATCAGTAGTCTACTGCCTTCACTGAGAGCATACAGCATCAATCTAGTCTTTCTACTGTATAGGGTATTTTTTCACTGCCCTAGATTTGTAGAGTGATACTTTCTTTTATGATTCATAAAATAATAAAATAACAATTATAATCTGTTTTCAGCTTTCCATACCAAAACACAAAATATGACAAAAATATAATGTGCAGTAACAATCATGAGTGGTGTTCCACCAAAGACTAAAATTCTGTTTTGAAAAACATATTTTCTTTAAAATTATAACATTATATTACATAAAGAACAAGCATGGCTAAAAAATAACATCATAGAATCCATTAGCATGAGAAAACAGGAAAACAACATGAATAGGGACGAAGGCTCACACCAACTATCACATATTTACAACCAACTTCTGAAAACATTTGGAGAGTATCGCTACATAAGACCTAGCAATGACCGGAGCAACAATAAGCAGACCACATCTATCTAACGAGACTATTTATTCAGATTTGCCTTTAGGCACTAGGGCCAAGAATATGGCAAACAGTGAGCTAAATCATTCTTCAAAGTGGTCATCTCATCACAAGGCAACAGAGGCTGTATGGACCAGTACACCGGGGTAACCCCCTACTCATCTCGAAAGATGTACTGGGTTCTTTAAAGTGCACATGAGAAAATTGTGTACATTGGGCCTATGGTTTATAGTCCTTATCCGAGAAGACTTGTTCCACCTCCAGAGCCATAGGTGAGCGTGCCGTTCAAACCAGTGGAGATATTATGGCTGTAGATTGCGGCACCCCTACCTTAACTGCTCGGCAATTCAACTCAAATATTTGACAGTTGGGCAAAACTGTCATCTAAAAAATAACATTGAGTATTGGTTTATTTCTATACGGAGAATACAGTATGCAAAAACCATTATTATGCAATGAAATATAAATAATATAATATGAAGAACCGTTGAATCATTCACATTCACTGTCTATAATACTTACATTAAATGCAATTTCTTGCACATGGAATTCCTCGAGACCAATGAGAGTGATATGTACTATATAGCTTGTGTATTCAATGGTTCCAAGGTGAAAAATTATCAATTCATCGCATATCTAAAAGAATAAATTAATATTAACACATATAAGAAAGTATAATACATACTCCAAGTATTGAAATACACGCCATCGTGTTGGGATTCAATATTTCGACATTAATTATGTCATCATCAGGAATGATGACATAATTAATGTCGAAATGATGATGACATGACATGATGATGACATAATTAATGTCGAAATATTGAATCCCAACACGATGGTGTGTATTTAAATACTTGGTGTATGTATTATACTTTCTTATTTGAGATTAATCAGTGGACATTTCGGTTATTAACACATATTGTATGAAGGTCTTTTGAAATGAAGTTAGAGAGGAAATTAAAGAAATGCTTCAATTCAAACATGACCTATGTTGAGATAACAGACACAATGAACGTCAACAATACAAATCAATGTGAATTGCTTTGCGTACAAAGTTTACTTGCTTTCAATAATAGATTAAAACGAGAAGATATTTTCTTCGCTAATTAACATTTAAGGCTTGCCATCCCAAAACCAACATCAGTGATCAAGAAAATGAAAATTAACTTTAAAGAATATTCTTATTCACAAATAAGTTTTAAAAATGATGGGTCACTGATTGGAATTAACTTTAATACTATCGCCGAAGTCATGAGAAAAGAAAGGAAAGATAGACATGGAAACATTAAAAAGGAAAAGAAAAGAAATGATAAGAAATATAAGAATGAAATTTGAAAGACAGATACTAATTATAAGAAAGAAAATGAAAGGAAAGATAAGGAATCTAAGAAAGGAATGTGAAAGATAAGATAAGGAAACATAAGAAAGGACAAGAAAAGTAAAGATCAGGAACATTTGAAGGGAAAGGAAGAAAGACAAGAAGCAAAAGGGAAAGAAAAATGAAAGGATTTGGGATGAATAGGAAAGTAA
>NW_022745982.1:153444-182605 GCF_011630105.1 Anneissia japonica
TTGAACTTAATTAATTTTTATTCTTCTCTGTTGTTGTTAAGCGCCTCGAGGTTGTGTCAACGTGAGGCGCTATATAAATCCAGAATTATTATTATTATTATTATAAGTAAAAGTATTATGACCTTTCTGTAACTAAAAAATATACAATACTGCCACATTTATATGCTAATTACACAGTTTAACAACAAGCAACAATTTTATGATAGACAAGCCTAATTTTTGCATAATACTGTTCATCCAATCTATTCACCTGCAGTGAATTTTAAGCATTTACTTGGGAAAAAGTTACTAAATCAGTAAAACTTGAAATTGTTTTGGTCTGTCTCCTTCCAAGTTGATATTGATTCTAAAAATAATGAGCAATTGATGTTTGAAAGTTTTCTAGATTTTACCCAAGACAGTTTGTAAGAATATTCTGGACAAATCATTGATATAAATCAAAAAGCATTTTATGCAGCCTCCGAGTAATTGACCTTATTTCATGTGACCTACTGTATCTACTAATGCTACTGAAGCTGGTTTAGAACATGTAAGAGGATTATAAAAAAAAAAAATCAGTCCATTTGAAAGATGACATAGTGAGCTAGAGTAATTAGGAGCGGTTTGGTGCAGCGGTTGCGGTTGGATTGGATTGGATTTATTCAGTGTGAACACCAAGTCTAAAAGACTTACTTCCAGTGGGATCCTTCTGGTGGTGATTGGGCAGTACACCGGGATACAATCCCCTACTCCTTTCTGAAGAGTATACTGCATTCTTTAACATTCACATGGGCCATAAATGCACATGGGACCAACGGCTTAAACGTCTCATCCGAAAGACGGTGTGCTATTGTAACTTGTTTTTCAGCCCTCTAGCTGAAACACAAGGAGAGGCAGTGATGGGAATTGAACCGGGGACCTAGAGATCTCCACGGTTCAGCACACACACAGTGGCTACCACCAGATTAGCTTACTGAGCTAAGCTGCTCTCAACCTTGTGGTCAGTCAATCCTTCGTGTGTATTTCGCTTGTGTCCTAAGGCAAGGCATTTTACCTACAGTTGTCTCTCTCCACCCAGGAGTACAAGTGGGTAACTGGTAGACTCAAACACAAAATGCGCTGATTAGAGCTGCAACATTATGGAATTCTCCCCAGGAACCTGAGTATATGTTCCATATGTGCTTGATCCAATGACCGGGGTAATAATTTTAAGTGCACAGAGGTGTCGATCATAATTATTATAAATGAGAAATCTGCCATAAAGATACGGTTATAAAACCTAAAAAAAAAAAATCCTAAAAAATTAAATTACATCATTATAAACTATAGCTTAAAAAGATTAAATATTCAATTATTAGCTCCATACCTACAGTGTGTTATGCTTCCTTCCATTTACCAAAATACACTTTCTTTAATGTATTATAAAACAAAAATAAATAAATATATTGATTTAGTAGATTAAATAATGTAGGAAACTTAAAAGACTTACTTCATGGCTGCATCGTAATGTTCTTGTGTGGTTGAAAGCATCTGAATTTAATGGATCAACAAGACTGTCTTCCTCCAGCCCTTGAAGTTCCACACTCAAAATAAATTTTTTTTCTATGTTTTCCCCTGCAGAAAAAATTGAGAAAATAATCAACATCATGTTAAAAAAAAACTCACAGTAGGGTTACAGTTAAGGCCATTAACAGGGATGGAAAAAGTGTGAATATGTCACTAACAATGTAGAAAGCAATGCACAATTTCCCTGGAGAAATTTAACTTTAATTCACAGATAATCATGTTTGTTGCTGGGCAAGCATATATATAAAATTGTTTTCTTCAGGTTTTGCCACAATGGACAGTAATGCTTTTAGCAGTGCACAGTCTGTGGAAAAATCTAAAGAAATAAAATCAATGAAAAAGAAAAAATGAAATGTCAAATAAATAATCATACATATTTTAAAGTTTCACTGCTGTTATTAAAATTATCATTATCATCTTATTGAAGCAATACATAATTTGATGTCAATAACTGAGAATTATGGAAATTACCCGAGCCCAGCATGTTGCTGATCAGAGAGCCTACGTGCACCCTGGGTGATAGTGACGCTGTTTTCGTTAATGGCCTGTCCTTTTTTCTGCTCATATTTAATAAAATGAATCTTGCATTGTTGTGAAATATTTTTTAATTATTAATAAAATGACTTATAAAAAATTTCAATTCAACTTATCTTATGTTTTTTTTGTTATAGTTAAGTGTAGTGTGATTTGAAGTGCACTGTTGTGAGCATCTTTACACATGGAAAGGCACACAACAAACTTTCCTTTTTATCATTACTATGTTGTGTTCTACATATGGCACAACACTGCACTAAGTCTGACATTTTATAATAATGATGAAAAAATTGTTCCTAAGTCAATTTATTTCTCTACATTAGCTAGCATACTAGGAAAATTATTTTGGTCCTCCTGAGATCGGTGAACAGAATCCAATCCAAAATGCCAACACAGTCTTGTTGCATGCTTAAGGCCTGGCTTCTACTTTATAAACTCGCACAATTTAATATTCATGTTTGCCAAACAACACTACTGTACACCTACACAAATAATGCTTAATATAAACCTGAATTCAACAACTTTTTCTTTATTAGATATTAAATAATTTATATCAGCCTGAAATGTCACTGTGCCCTTTACAATATTTTTTTTCTCAAATTATTAAATATTTTTCTGATAACCTGTAATATATGTATGACTTTTACAGTAATTTAATTGAATTATTCATTTTTGAAATGACTGTTTCATCCCACACATACAGGGTGTAATTGCTTTTACGCCATAACCCAATTTCTTTTCTTTTTATAATCTTTTACAGTAAGACTACAGTACTGTACAGTACACAGTACAATAATAATTGAGAAGGTGATGGAATTTAATCATAGGAGACAAAATAATAAACAAATATTTGTTTTAAATTTATAATTAATATTTTCCCATGATGACAGTAATAATAACAATAATAATAATAATAATAATAATAATAATAATAATATTATTATATTATTATTATTATTATTATTATTATTACAACAACAACATCATCAGTAGTAATAATAAGACTTATAAAGCACATATCAACTTCAGTGCTCAAGGAGGTAAGTAACAGTGGCATTTCTCTCCACTTTTGTTTATACTATATCTACTGTATGGACGTCGATGCAATTTTGATTTATTTTTATAGGCCAATGATGATTTTAGTTATATACTTTGTTTATTGAAAAATATACTGCAACACACTTAAGTCAAGATAAAATCTTATAAATTTAAACTAAGAATTTGAATACTTACAATTGTTAAAAGATGTATATCTACTAAAAATAAGTTAAAAATTGAAAAGAACTCTGATGTTCACTATAACAATTTGTAGGCTGCAAGAAATTTACTGTAAGGTTGTGAAGACTATAACAATGGTAATTTATTTAAAATTGCTATTATTCAAGGAAATTATATTTCTTTTTGACAAATTTTAGCTAATGAAGTAAAAAATTATTTTATATACTATTATTATTAAATATAGATAATCATTATTAATGTTTAGAACTATGCTATATAAAATAAAGGTAAAGAAATATTTAAAATTGAGTGAGAATTGCATTCACGTTGTGAAGAAATATAGTTGTTTTGTTAAATACTCCTTGAGAAAGAACAATTAATAGAAGCCATAAAAAAGCTGCCTGTTGGACATGATATTATTATTAGCTACGCGTGCACCTTTGATCAATATTCTGTGCGGAACCATCAAATAATTAAAAAATTATTTCTTTCTCCCGTGAGCATAGATTACATTATATAGCAGAATACTGACCTGGTTTCCAAAAGAATTCATTTCTCATCAATTTATTTCAATTGTTATGTAATGCAATGTACGTTTATTTACATAATTTTGGTTGTTATGGTTAACAATGCTATGCATTTTTTCCAGGCATAAATTTGTGAATGTTTTAATATTTTATACAGTTTATTGACTATAGGTAAGATCACAATCTGCATTTTTGTATAATTTTTCTGTAATATTTGTTTATTTAATATAGGTCTATATATGAACATGATAATTTATTTTCAATGAATTTTATCAACATTTTAATAGCCATTTGTTTTTAATTGAATTTATTTTTAAACAAAATGTTTCAATGATTTTATCGTGTGGCAATGATAATTTTTAAATTATGTTTGTGTTTTTTATTTTACTGATATAATTTTAGCCTTTGGTTACTATTGTGTAAATTAATGTTCCATTTTGGAATAATTCCAAATTGATTATAATTTTATTCAGTGGCATTTAGGGATTGGAATTCATAAAAAATAAATTACAATACAGAAAATAGAAATATAGAGATTTGTAATCTGTATCACATTCAACCACAGGAAGCAATCATAGTATACAATGAAACAATGAAAAAAAGAGAGAAAAGGTCAAACCTCTATAAAACTAAATTTATCACTAAATGAGAAATTTAAAATAAAATTATGAGATTGTTTATCTTCTATTGTGTTCTGGCTAGCAACCACTTAAATTTGAGGTTCACATATTATAATCAATGAATGTGTTAGTTATGAATTGGATAATATGTAAATCATGTAAGAATATTACATGATAAATATTAAATAATCCTTGCTTATCTTAAAAAGTCTGGTATATTTTCATCTTACTAACTTATGTAGATCTGATCTTGTATTTAACCAGCATAATTATGTCAGTATATCGTCAAGAAAACAAAGAAATATTAACGCACATAAATACACCCCAATTCAGTGTCGCACACAAAATTACAAACATAGTTTCTTGCCTAAAACAATAAATGATTGGAATAATCTTCCATTTGAGGTCGTCCAGGCTAATGAAGTATCAATTTTCAGACCAGCTCTAGATAGGTATTATCAAAATTAAAGCAAGTTAAAAATAAAATTTTCTCAACTAATATGAAATACTCTTTAATAAACTTGAGCACACGTTGCACACAAGCAGCAAAACACATTGGACGAGAGTGCTGAAGTTACCAGCGACGTCCAATTAACAATTCTGAGATTCTGAGAATGGCTTGATATGATATGAAAAATCTCAAGGACGATCTAGACCTGCCTTCTAATACATTTTTATTGTACAGTAAATACTACATACAGTACTGTACACTCAATTTGTTTTCTTCTGAATAAAACTATACTTTTCTCGTCAGAATAAATGGCCTTTATAAATCCATTTTGATATTTCAAAAATAAAGTTTACACTACTATAAAATATGATGTGTCTGTATGCACACAGATATATCTGTCAAAATATTAAGTAAAATTCAATACAACTCCAACGCCACATTCATGAATTCATACTGAGTAACGTTTCTTGGGAAGCAGTTCATCTTTAGAAATGATCATCACAACATTTTATTACCCTAGTGACCTTTAAACCATTCAAATTGCAAATCTCAGAGCCACAAATGTTTTAAGAATAACTACCAGCCTAGTTTTTTTCCCTTTGCAGTATATGTAGTACAACAAATTCTTACCATTAACTACAAATTCTGTTGAGAATAATTTGACTGTAGATAATCATCTTTAAGGAATATTAACAGATGTTTAACCCTTTTTTCTACAGAAATTGCAGATATTCTATCATTTTACACTCTTAAATTGATAGCATGTCTTGTATAGATCTACATGGCAGCATACAGAGAATTCATTAAAAGGCTATCACTTTGTTGCATGAGAAACTATGCCCTGAAAGACCTCATCTTGAATATTGCCTATAGGGAGTAATCAGAACCTAAATCCACCTAAGGTTATTTTAACTTGCTTGATTGCTGGGGAAAGGCATTGTCGCTATGTTTTTGCCATACATTAACAAGACTACTCAAGAGATTCAAGCATGCCTTCGGTAAGAATGATAATGTACTGTACAGTAATAATGCATGTATTTATTTAACACTATTTCAGGGTACAGGGTACAGTAGTCCTATACATGCAATGTTGAGGGAGACCTCAACTAACAAGAACCCCATAACATAATGATCTGTATCTTCTCATTGCTAATTATTATAAGGCTGATTATGAAAATGTTTGCACTGATGATGATGATGACGATGACATTGATGACGACTATGATAATGACAAAGACAATGACGACGACAATGATGAGTATCAAGATGATGATAATGATGATCATGATTAAACAAATGATGATGATGACAATGACGATGATGAAAATATTGATCAAGATGATGATGATGAAAATAATGATAATGATTAAGAAAATACATGATGATAATGATGACGATAAGATTGGTTTACAGGTAGTACATACCTTTTCCTTTCTGAATATAAAACAAAGCTGTGAGCCAAAGCTGTTGATTAAACCTAGAATATGCCGGTGACCTGAGGGTGAATGGACCAGTCTACCAACAAACAGAGATTGCACAAGTTTAAAATTACAATATTACAGTATGTTAAATTCTCTTTAACAAATAACAGAAAAATAGTTAAATATACGCTATAATTAAATAGCTCTTTCAGTATATTTTACAAAGTTTCTATACCTACAATAGGTAATATTAAAAAAAAAAGATTATAGTAAAAAGCTAATGACTGGTGGAAAAGGACTAAAACTACTCTGCATATCCTTCTGCTGTGTCTATTATCATCTTCAGCATTCAACATGGATGAATTATCCAGAGAGAGCGAGATTTTATTTTTTTAACTCGATGACTGATAATATATTATTACGGTAGTTTTAGTGCTATAGTACTACAGCAAAAATAGCTAGACAGATAGTATAGGTAGGCCACAAAGAGACAAGGACAGGCCCTGCCCTCGTAAGTATGTGCACAGGTGTATATCTTGGGAGTGTTTCAGGCCCCTGTAATGTCTGTCTTCCTTACACGTATGTTACTGTAAACAGGAAGTGCTAATCTTATACACAGGTGTGCCTTCGTATGAACACAATACGCCTGCAGCAATAGCAGGGAACGCTTTCTAAATATTCCATAGTATGTGTCCATGTAAATATTTCGTATCATGTGAATTTAGTTGTATCTCGAGTGAATCACTGATGAATGAGACAGACAGAAAGGTAAAGCATCAGAAATGACATGATAACTCACAGCTATATTCACATTGTGTCCTACCAGCTTGGTTGCATTCGTACTGTCCATAGATTGCACACTAGGGCCTAGACCAAATAGGAAATGAATATATACATTACTGTATTTTGAAAACAATATGGTACATGTAAAAATATAATTCTCAATAACCTACACATCATCCCAATATACAACATGTCTTAGGTAGGCCACCGACAATATTGTACTGTACATACTGTATGTAAAAATACAATACTTGGTTCCAGAATAAAAAAAAAAAAAAAAAAAAAAAAGCCAAAACTTCACAATATTGCATGGTTCCATTTATTATAATTTGTAAGTTATAAAATTATAAAATGTCATGCCAAAACAATTTGTTATGACATTTAATGTGAACTTGAATATATCATCAATAATTACACAGCATTTACAATGTAAGAATAAACACTGCCCTCTATTGATATAACATAATGAATAAATAATAAGCAATTAAATATAACCTAACCTGCAATTCCTACAAGTACTGAAATTCCGAATGCGGCAAAGAAAGCAACAAAAACGAGAACAAATTCACGCTTTGTGAGTGTATACAGCCTCATTTGAACGGACCTGAAAAAGAAAACGTTTTTTTTCAAGAAAAATAACATTCCAAAATAGCGTATGGACATGTACTACTACTATATGAACTGAATTGCTTAATTTGTTTTAAGTTGTTAACTTTACAATTATCAATTGAAATGAGGAAAAAAATGATTCATTAATATGACCAAGTACAGTAAATATTACCTTTCCTGCATTCTTTTCAAGTATAGACCCTATTGGTTGGTAATCAATTTACTGATTTTGTAGTATAAAATGTCTGTAAGTCAGCTAATTTCTTTTGATCTGGTTCTAGTTGAAAGTCTTTTTAAAATGACCTAAATTTTATAGGTTTAATAACAAATTTTTTTTGTGCAGACAGTCAATACTGTTGATTAGGAAAGACTAACATCATTATGTGTGAATCTGAACACGAACAGAAAAAATGATAAATTGATGCAGTTCTAGAAATAGCAAAGTTGCAACAACTTGCAAAAACTAATTTGTATTGATCATGCATACCCCATACCTGCCAACCCCTGGGTCATGAAAATCTGGGAAAAAAAATTTTTAAATCTTAAATTTACCAAAAAATCTCAAGATTTCCAGAATTAAGCATAAGATGATGCGAGATACTAAAACATACACGTCAAGTCAAGACAAATCATTGGCCGTTGGTGGCGACACTTGAATAAAAAATGGCTGCTTGTTTATCACTTTGCCAAGCAAGCAGGCGGCGAATAGGGCCTACATTGAATATAAAATTTGTGCATAAATCGGAGTACTTTTCAGAGGACCTGTAAAATCAGTGCAATCAGGTGAAAATTACATTCGGGAGAACTGGAGATTTGTTTAAATATCGGGGGACACCCGACGAGTTGGCAGGTTTGCATAGCTTGTAATAATATTAAGTATAATACTGGTAAACAACAACTTGCGACATGGATAAGAATGGATTTAACTATTTAGTGGGGACAAATACACAATTAAATTAAAATATGTGAACAGCAATTTTAGGTGACTAGGCACTACGCCAGTGTTGACACACTGTGATTTGATTAGGCGCCCTCTATGGGCGGTCTCTTGATACTCCATCTTGGATTGATCGGACCGTTGTTTTGTTGGCTGTAATAAAGCTTTGTTGTACACTACTGCTAGTGTGTCCGATTGTAGTCTTTGTACTGTGGTTGTTTCTTTTCCCCACTGGCGCTACATGAATTTGGATCACTACAGTAATTCCATTCTTTAGTAAATAGTGTAAAAATAAAATTTTTAGGTAGGGGCCTATATATAGACTACGAATTAAAAGAGTAGGCCTAGTAGCCTAGAGTAAATGTGCATTCATTGGCACCTACACACATCGCAATCACATTAGGACAACTTCTTCTACTTATCTCACGATACACCATACCTTTATTTTAAACTCTACAATTTACAAACAATATACTAGACTAGGCCCTAATGTAGCCATCTATTACTACAGCCTGCCTTCATTTAAGGCTAAACATGCTATCTAAATGGATGGATGGCTCGGTCAGTTGGATCATGTGGGTGGATACCCACGACGGTTCATCATATTCATGACCATCCATGAATGATGGATGTCTAATGAATCGCACTTGATCAAGGGAGGCATAAATATAGGCCGAATTCTTTGCATAATGCAAGCAACTGAACTTTCAGTTTAGAATCAATTAGTGTTCGATCCTAGAGGCTTCTACTTAAAGGCTTAGACTAGGTTAGGCCTAGGTCCAGCCCACGCCCGGATAACGACTCCAGCTAGGCTAGCTAGCTAAGCCTACGTCGTACGGAGGGAAATTCACATTGTCTCTGCAGCCAGCCAGAGTTCATCTTCACACGTCACACAAAAACAAATTAGACAATAACTCCAATTCTTTTTACTCTTTTGGAGGGTTACTAATGTTGAATAAAAAATTCACTTACGCCTCCATTGAAAACATTTTAGCCATCTACATAGCATGTAAGAAAACTGATTTTATTTCAAATTATCTTCTGGTAGGCTATGAAGAGCACAAAAAAGTGCCAGATAAGCAATGATAATGGCGAAATGTTGATGATGGTGACGTCAGGACAATGCGCCCTCTTTTGTCAATTATTGAATTGGATTGGATTTATTCGGCGTAACACCAAGGATAACCCACGAAAGTCTAGAAGAAGACTTATTTCCAGTGGGGTCCTTCTGGTGGTGATTGGGCAGTACACCGGGAGACAATCCCCTACTCTTTTCCGAAGAGTGTACTGCGTTCTTTAACGTGCACATGGGCCATAATGCACACAGGACCAACGGCTTAAACGTCTCGTCCGAAAGACGGTGCGCTATGTAACTTGTATTTCAGCCCTCTAGCTGAAACACAAGGAGAGGCAGCGATGGGAATTGTCAATTATGGTAATTCATGATGATGATTTATACCTTCAGACCCACAAAAGTCATTTATGATCTATTGCACTTCTCTAAATATATATCAGTGATATGAAAAATGCCCAATCAATTAACCATCTATAGGCATAGATGTTATAAAGTACGGTAATTCTCAACTGCGCGTCTTAAACTAAGTGGTGAACCTTTCTATCATACAGTTATTTTTTGAGTCGTACTTACGGAGTCCTTCGAGGGATCTCTTCACCCACCGAACAAAACAATAGTGTTGTATAATGCCATCTTATTGAGTCAAATGGCGTATCTAATTTTTATTTATATAGTGTGCTTATAAAACAATATGTTTTTATCAGTAAACTTTAATGCCATAATAAGTGATCTATAATGTTTACGGTACAGTATTTATATTTTATAAAACCTGTTGTGGCAGTTTTCATCGCTGTTGGTTTTAGAATTAACAAAAAAAAAAAAAAAAAAAACAATAATAATCACAGTATATTCAGGATAAGTGTACATACTGTATTACTAATTTGAAATTACAATGGCTAGGCCTAATCCAGGATCTCCATTTATTTCCATTAAAAATTTCCAACGTAACAAATCTAGCACAGCAGTCTAAGTAAGATGTGTATAAGAGACAGGACTAACATCATTATGTGTGAATCTGAACACGAACAGAAAAAATGATAAATTGATGCAGTTCTAGAAATAGCAAAGTTGCAACAACTTATCATGATGCATCTCTCACAACGGCACACTAAGTCTGTGCTCATGAGCGGTTAAACTTATTATGAAAGGTAGTTTTTCGTCCATTAATTCACAAATATTCGAGCCCAAATAGTATAAGCTATTGAATGCATCGTCGATTGATTCAACAGTCAACAGTGACAATATGGCTATTTTATACATAAAATATTCAGAGGAAATTTGTGGAATCGTTCTATGTCACATTTCAAATTCTTTGCCGTAGTCCTATTCTCAGGAAAATTTACGGTGTATGACAGTAAATATGGCGCATATATAAAATGTTCACAGTCGGGTCAGTGTTAGTTTATAATGTTGGTACATGCAGTCAAAATTCAAGTGTCAGAGACATGGTTCGAAGCCTTACCCATCCCGACTTGGAGCTAACTGGCCATGTTCATGTTTTTACTTTTAGCATCGCTGTTTAGGAACATCAATAATAATTGCTTCCCGTACTTAACAGTTAAGGCTATATTCCGATCCGAGCATTGAATACTGGTTTTCGAAACTATCTATTGATCATGGAGTTAAATTATCTGTGGTCTTTGGCTCTACCCCGAGGATGGGACGCGTAAAAGCCGTTATCTGTGGAGTGGAGTTGGATTGGTGGTTAAGATGCTTGCCTTCCAATCCCAGGGTCTTGGGTTCAATTCCTGCTAGTTGCAGGATTTTTTCTCACGACATAAACAACTCCACTCCCTAAATCTCATATTGAGATTTAGTTTGTGTAAAGCATCGTGTGTGTATGTTTGTCTTGTGCAAGGGATTGTCACCTACAAGTAGGACAGTGATATATATTCGCTACTGGCAATCCTTGGCACATGTGTTGTGTGCCTAAAGAAAGAATAATAATAATAATAATCTGGAGACGTTTTAATTGATAATATTTACACTCTGTGCTTTCCGTGCCCGGCTTGGTGGCTTTGGGGCCATGGTCATGGCAGACCAAAATGATGAATATGAATATGAAGATGAATATACCGGGGCCTCTTAAAATCCAATATTATATTGAGGTGAACTTTTGCGGTTTTTCACAACTATTATCCAAGAAACAACACACCAAAAAAAAAAAAAAAAAAAAAAAAAAAAAATCAAACCGAAAAAAAAACACACACAACATTGTGATATTTTTTGTAAGTCATTATACATTCTTGTGGGTTGATACCATAATTATTACTGCGAACCAAATTAATTTGTGCAAATAGTTCCAAATCCATTTAGCTTCATAGCGCCCGTACGGTTCTCCTGAGCATTTGAATCTATATTATGCAATCATGTACAATGTATCTCCACTCCCTATGGAGTATTCCATTTCATGCTACTTAAACCTATCGTGCCAGTTTAACTTATTAGTACAGCAAGAGTGCTATGCCCAAGATACGTTTCGTGCTCTCAAACCCATAAAGTCCGAGGTTCAACCAACCTTTTGCACTTCGACCCCTTCGTTTATGTCCTTGGGTAGTTGGTAGGTTGAAACAGCGCAGTCCGCTGCAGTGGCGGATCCAAGAATTCGAATTGGCCATGGAGGGATAGATAGGGGCGGATCCAGTAGTGAACTTGACCACCCCCCCCCCCCCCGTTTTGCACTAGAATTTGAAATTTGCAATGCAAACCAATGTTGTGCTACTCACTTTATTCTGAGACTGTTGTGCCCACCCCCGTTTGAAAATTCTGGATCCTCACCTGGTAGAACCCCACCATAGTTGGGGCTGAGGTAAGAAAATGTATGATTATGGCACCTCTAGAGGGCCAGAAATGGCACACTCTCAGACTTACAATTTGAATAGAATTTTCGTTTTTTTTCTCCATATTTTTTAAATTTTTGAAAAATTTATGGGGGCCCGGGCCGGCTGCCATCGCCCGGGCCCCACCCTTTAATCCGCCACTGTGCTGATTAGCTGCAGTAAAGGGTCATCATTCCTGACAATGGCCCAATAAAGAGTCGGAATATTGAATACCAGCACGATGGAGTGTATTTCTTTCATGGAATGTGTATTATTCTATCGTACCTGGAGTTAAATGTGTGTAGAGGTGTTCGGTCCAGTGACGCTGGTAATGTGAAGCGATATATAGTCCTTCGCAAGATTCGTTAATAGATAGATTATTATAGGCCTATTATTTGAACGCTTGGTCTTTTTTCGATGGAAAGCATTGGAATTACTTCCTCGTATTCCAAAGGATATTGTGAGGTCTGCCTATGTGAATAAAGCCTCAAAAATCAAATTAAACATTAAGTATTTATTTAAGAGAAATGATAAAGTTTGACAAAAATTAAGTTTTCGCTGATTTACTCATGACCAGCCAAAATAAGAGATACAAAATATACGAATTGTTTTATGGGCCTGCCATTGGCAAGAAAAAAAAAATGGTCTTCTAATTTTTTTTTTGGAAAGCTTATATAGCTTCAAGTACAAACTTACAATTTAAATATTAATTTGTATTGCTCAAGATTTTTTAGCTGAACTCAGGCAGTATATACCTATACTGTATTGAAGCTAGCATAATTATTTTTTTTCTTAAATAAAATCGATAAAATAATATTATTGGTGTAATAAGATACAATTTGAAAGTATATCAAAACACGAACTCATCGATCGCTTCTCCTCGATTACTATTTTATTATTTTATGAGGAGCATTTCAATGCAGAGAATAAATTGATAGCAGTAAAATATTCCAAGCAGAAAGAGAAAAATGTCATCTCACGTTCCCATAGCGTTACGTTTTCTTATTTCGTAAAACCCTATATTTCTGTTTGGTTTTACAATAACACAAGATAGTAAGCTTTTTATAAGAATTTATGCACACTATAGGGCATATATCTGTCTCTTATACACATCTAGATGTGTATAAGAGACAGCAATTGCCAATGGATACAAAGCGCTTTGATATGCGGACTAGGGATTCGATTAATGACTTTCTTCTTCCCTAAGTGTCCCTTCGTGTCTTGCTAACCTGTGCAACTCTCGTCGTCCACAACAAGGGCCGTTTCTTCCTGTACCGGGTTCTTTAGTGAACACGAGCAAAAGTGTACACTCGGCCTACGGGTATTGTGGGAGCGGTTGGTTGCAGTCGGATTCTCAACGGGGTTCGAATCCAACAGTCCACGTCGTCTTAGTTATTTGCAAGGATTTTTCAGGTTTTCCTCTCTCCTCAGTGTAAGTGGGTACCTGGGGATGATTCGGTCTGGTGGTGCTAACATTACTAGGAATTCCTCTAGGAAGAAATCAGAATCGATCGCACATCATGTATGACATAATGAAGGTTGTATCCAGGTTAATCAGGGGGTACCGTATGGAGCGTTGCTGGCGTGCAGATACACAAGAATTTCATATCCTTGTAAGTTTGCGCTTCCCCAGCCTAATTTATTCCTCGTGCATGGGTCAAATTCACTAAAAATTTCATCCCCACCCACATTTCTCCCCACCCGTCCTTTTATGGAATTCGACCTACAGATCGTCGAACTATAAACGTTTTGGGGGAGAATCGTATTAACTGGGGACATAAATCCTTGAGAATCCGGCGCCACATTGATTATTATTTTGTTATTGGCAGTAGGGATAACAGAACATTCCCCCGTTATTACTTCCATAAACAACATAAAATAACAAAAATAACATAATCCTTTATTATATGAGCCATTTATGAAAAGTAAAGATATTGACAAATACTAACTAGGCCTCGTGTATGATTATAATTGATTGATCCGACACATGACAAACGTCAAGTATCCGTACCGGTACGTCAATTTGAGACGTCATCATTGTGAATATCATACTGATGCTCTTCAGTATCACTTTGGATCTTCACAATATGGGCACTAATGTGAAGCATTATTGGAACGACAAAGTCATACCGCAGTATTCATAATTTAGACCCACGCAATATTGGTGACGTAAAGACGTTTTTATTCAAATTGGCCTGAATTCACTAAAAGTGTCCGTATTTTAGTAAATTTAGACCTCGGACCAAATTCAGTAGGGACTTTGGCTCATGGGGATAAGTGTCTTGACGAAAAGCCTATAGATTTAAACTAAATGGAGAAATTTGGGAGGGCTGCCAATTATCTACATATCTACTTCTACACTTACTATTACTGCTGCCGTTGCAACAGCATCTTGGACAGCGCAGAATGTTCACATTTTTAACATGCATAAAGATCATATATTGATTTAAATGTGAGCCACCCAATGTATATAGTGAAAGGTTGCAGGGCCACCTTTTAAGTCCGGGTTAAGCTATGAATAATTAATACGCTATAACGGGATGTATCGATGGGTCCACCTGAGCATTGCGCAATTATCTGAGCCTCCGCTCTGAAACTGAAAAATTATAAATCACGTGATGAGCATTGTAATCACGTGATACAACATTTCTTTATAATATTTCTGTATTGTTTTATAATGATCAGACATATAATAACATCTTCGGTAAAGCGTTTGTTTAGTACTTGTTATTTAACACCTATTGATTTAAGATCGAAGGTAATCTAACTCACTCATATTATGCTGTTGCTAGGTTTGAGAGCTGTTTTAAAATGAATTGAGTTTTTGTTTACAGTTTTCTTACGATTTGAGTTTTTTTTTACAATTTGTACCTACATTTTTATATAACTTTGGCTTCCGGGAGTCATATTTATTATTTTAAAGCAGATCTTATAATTTTAAGATCATAAACCCATATAGCACAAGAGCCTTTAACACTGTCCGTTTGATTATTTTATTTGAATATTAATATATGAATATTTTCGGCCCCTAATGATTCAACATTTCAGAAAACACATACTAATGACCCGCCAAAAATGAATATTGTATGTGTTAATGATTATATTCAATAGACAACACTTAAGGAAATCCGAACTCGTTTACTCACCTATAAGAACGATCTAGATAATATACAGGAGCTATATAATCCTCAAAAGACGTTAAAAGGTTACTTATTTTTTTGCCTGCTTCTCGTAATTTTGTTTTCCAAGGCGGTGAATAATATGCATATCCTAAAGCCTCCATCTTATTACTAAAAGCTGCTCTTCAACAGCTTCCAGAATGCATTGTGTTGTTGTCTCTATACGGTACATTCGCAACCTCCACTCGTTATCCGGTGACACAGAGACAGAGAGTGAAAATCGATGCAAGAAGTACATTATTCAGCTAAGATTAATTGGAAAATTGACGGCCTCCGTGTTCTTAATGCGCATGCGCATTCCGATGCAGGCTTGATTACTATTGGTTTACGCTAAATGCCAACAAATCGTACACGAATTTGACGTGTTTTTTTTGTATTCTTTCTTGATTGGTGAACAAGAATCACCAAATTCAGTTTTATTACAGAAAATAACCCTAGTATGTGTAGTATTTTTTACATAAGACGGACGACTATATTATTATTATTATTATTATTATTATTATTATTATTATTATTATTATTATTATTATTATTATTATTATTATTATTATTATTATTATTATTATTATTATTATTATTATTATTATTATTATTATTAATAGGCCTAATAATAGTAATAATAATAAGTAAGTAATAACAACAATGGTAATAATAATAATAATTATTATTATTATGATAATAAACAATAAAAATAAGTAATACGTGAATTGTGTTTTTATGCTCTTGGCAAAAAAGAAAACATCAGCTTTTGTGTGGGTGATGGGCCAATTTCTCACGTATAGAATCTTATTTTGTTTAAACACTTCAGTTGTCGAATGCGATCTTTATTACGTCGTTTCACCAAAAAGCAAGTCAACACACAAAAACTCACGCGAGTGAACAAACTTCTGGTTCCGCTACTGCACCCCCCCCCCCACACACACACACTGTCACATCCAAAACGATACTACCTCTCAAACCTATCACAACTGTGTTATATACAACCATGGAAGTATCTATTATCATTCCATCATTTGATAATTAAAAGCGATCAAATGTAAATTTCGTGCATTATAAATTGTTCTACAGTTGATTTAATAAATATATTAGACAGTATCATAACTATGCGTATGGGATATGTACATAATAAATATCTATGACGTAAAATTAATTTTTTTTCTAAATGATTGATTAAGTCATAAATAAAAACAGTATATTAACAATAATATTAATAATGTACAAATGGAATGGGGATGGAAGTTTACAATATACGATTTATTCAAAAATAAATTGAATTTTTAGCGGGATTCAAGTGTTATATAACACTCCCTTATGCATTATAAACCGTACGGTATGTAAACATCACATTCCATCTATTTGTATTCATTTGCAAATCATTACCTATCATTCATCTATGATATTAATTTAATATGCTAATCACCGTCTACGGTATAGTTATCGTTGTGGTGATTAACATATTTATTTATTCTATAATAAGACTTATCATTATAGTGCATATGCAAATAATAGCTTTGTTTTCAAAGGTTTTATAGATGGATGGGCAAAGCAAATTTGATGTGTTTGGTGGCTTTAATGACAGCACAAATTTATTACAGGTGTGTGTACATATTTCTTGATAATATAGTTTTATTCCAAAATAATCCGTTCACCCATATTTTTGTTTAAATATTATAGCTCTGTACGAATAAAAAACAATGCATTAATGATAACATTAAAAGTACATCACACCGTGACATTATTATGTTAAAATTGCAAATTATAATATTACAGCACATACCAATCTTCTTATGACGTCAATTGTGCGTACCAATAGCACGTAGTGATAGCGCGTAACATTCTCCCTTTGATGGACTTTAGTCCGTACTTAGTGCGTACCAATACAGTGTGCTAATAGTGCGTGCTGATATTTTGTTTGACGTCAATCCGGATTCTATAAATGGGTTCTTATGTCTACGGTACCATGGCAACACGTCACCAGTCAATTAAGTCTTTCAACCCGACACAATGAAAATAATCGACGCGTTGTATGTAATTTACACAGATTTGGTCTGTTCTTTGTTATATATATTTTTTTCATAAAGTTATCAAGCTAATTTGAATAGTTACACGTTTTAATCAAGTTACTGATTTGCTTCAAAATAAATAAACAATAGTAACGCAAATCTCATGATGGCAAAACAATATAACATAGCTTACATTTAAACTATTGAACCATTCGACCTGTTAAAAAAAATGAGAAGGTGAAAGGGATAATAATGGCCTAATTAAGTAAGCCTATGTGAAACGGATGAGTTACGATTATTTTTTTAGTGATCAAAATCACTTTGAAATATGAAACATAACATCAATGGTTCAGCAGCAAAAAAAATGTTTATTAAAGAACATGCTGCGATGATATTATTAAAAGATGGTAATATAAATAATCATATTTTCAAAAAAAAAAAAAATTGCGTGTGACCTATTAAGGCCTACTGACAGCAGATTACCAAAATGACTTAAATTGTTATAACAAAGTCAATCAAGAATGGAATCTCATGAAAACATCTGATTGATCTCTTGACATACTGTCTCTTATACACATCTAGATGTGTATAAGAGACAGCTTATTGGACGGTTCATAATGCTCTCATAAAAATATAGGCCCTATTCTTGTCATTTGCATAGAACGCTTAAATATGCTTTAGTCTTAACATGTATTTCATCAACTAGAATTAGTGTATGCGTTTATGAAGCCAGATGAAATTTTTGAATTGATACAGCACTACCTTAGGCCTACTACATTTTTTAGCAATATAACATAGTTTATAATCTTTTTAAAAGCTAGTTAATTTCAGTCCTTATTGGATATCAACGACATCCAAAGGTGGCCAGTAACAATAAAATTCACATTCATTCATTCCCATTGAGATAGTATGTGACGTCAGACAGATTCGAGCTGTCTTTATGTTTCGACAATGTACGCGAGTCTTACAGCGCCCTCAACATTGTAAATTTTACTATCAAATGAGGAAAAAAAATAAAATAAGTCTAGTTTGACTTTCTCTACGCTTTAACGTGTGCCAGATTAGTTTTTTAAAAAAGAAATCCATACTAAATTAGTTTAATCGAGCATAATCTTAAAGACTTGCAAAATGCGCAACCCGAAACGGAGTCCAGTTATGGCGCACTCGCGTGGCATGCAACAAATAAACTGGCATCAATGAATTATTGTGATTGTATAGAGTTGTATTTATGTTTATGTAGCACCTTACAGAATCGACAGTAGACTGATTGTCATTCAGACTTGACCAAATATCGCATAAATTAAAAAAATATAAAGTTATATCATACTGTTCGCGTATAGTTATGTTAACGCTGTTGAGGATTGGCATCTCGCATGGCGTTCAATAAATAAAGTGGCATAAATGATTATTTTGATTGTATAGTTTTATTTATGTTTATATTGCACCTTACACTATCGACTGATTGTTATTTAGGACCAATATCGCATAAATATATAACGTTATATCGTTTGTTCTCATATATGGTAACCCTGTTTAGTGATCTCCAAAATTGTCTCAGTAGCCTCGGGTACTTATTGTATACTAGGTAGAACACACGGCATTCGGTGAGCCTCTTCTTTCGGATTCCCTCTCTGATGCATCAATGTGTTACATGGATTCAAGCAAACCCGAGAATTCTGTTTTGGTGTACCAAAAAACAATCCATTGGTGTCAAGGCGCGCCAAACGGTCCGATGCTGATGATCTAAGTCTAGTTGGAAAACCAAACATGGCACCAGAAATAGTATTGGAAGGCTTCTGGTACAAACTACTGTGTTTTTGAACAGGATAAGCAGCTGTTGAAAGGACAAAATATGAAAATGTTAAATCTACAATAACTAGGGAAACTGTGTGGTTGTTTTAAAATTAATTTAGGTACACCTATTGATAGGTAGTACAGTTTAGTAGCAGCAAGTGAGCGCAGCAGCAGTAGCAGTATCTCATAATGAAGCAGCCAAGTCTTCTGGAAATCAGGAAGGCCTCCCCACTCCCACAAGCACGTCATGAAATCTCCATGAAAAAGTAACCCATCTTCCGCAAATTCATAATATTTGCATGTTTTTAACTAGTTTTATCAGTTGTCTCACGGACGTCAGTACCGATGGGTGTCAACATGCGCAACAAATTAAAATTTAATTTAAGAAGAAAAAAGCTCATCTAGCCGATTTCCCGGAAGGGATTTCTTGCAACTAGGGACCTCTGGTGAAGTCAAATAATTTAAAATTAATACGAAAAAAAAAATCAGTACTCTAAAGCATGTTCGCCACTTGGCGAATTTCACATGCACATGCGCATTCACATTTCTTAGTTTTTGCTAGCGAAAAAATGCGCAACCAATCAGAACGCGAACCGACGCTTTGATTCGCGCGAATAAATTTGCCTAAGTGGCTCTAGGCGAATGTATTCGTGCAAATCGAAGGCGTCGGTTCGGTTCTTGAGCTCTGATTGGTTGCGCACTTTTTTCGCTTCTCAAAAAGTAGAAACATTTCGAACTTCCGATTTCGAAGCGAAAACCCCGATAGAAGTTTAAATGCGCATGCGCATAAACTGACGCTTTCGACTCCCGCGAATAAATTTGCAAGTGGAAAAAAGGTTTTACGGGACTTACATTTCCTGTGTAAATCTGAAAGTTGTGGCGATTCCTGATTCCTCCCAAAGTTGTATAATATGACGGGCTCAGTTTTTGACCGGCGCAGTCTACCCTCCTTCGGAAATGTAAGGGACGATTCTGCTGCGGTAAAAGTCTTAGCTCTCGTCCTGTATCTTAAAGAAACACCTTCTGGCATCATTCCGTACTTTTTATGTGCTAATTTACTATTGACAAAACAGTTTTGATCTTCGTTGTTGGATGACAGAGGTACACTGGAAGCATGGGACGCCGACCGCTGCAATCTAGAGGGTTTAAATGTTGTTCGTTGAAAATATGGAACTGTACGACAGAGACACTGTCGTGTTGCACAAGAATGTGACAAATTTTCTGAGAAAGATTCTGATAATCTCACTGACTCACCATATCGATCAGTGTCAGTTATATGTCTTGGTTGAGCTCCTGAAGTCCGATCTGTCGATTTCGATTGGCATGTTGTACTAATAATTGGCTTTGGCTTATCAATAGCCATCTCTTTAACCCTTTTACTTACTTTTGAATCATTATTATTTTCGTTTTTGTTATTGTTGAGATCAATTTTCTTTAAAAATTTGGTCATGTCTTCTACACTTTGTCCTGTCGGTGTCTCTTTTTGGTCGTCGGAAGTCCTATCATAATTCTTGGTTAATTTGGCTGAGATTTGTTTGTTGTCACAAATAGGGCCAATAGCATTGCGTTTGATCTCATTCGACTTTTTATTTATTTCATTTTTATCATCTACTTTCGTTTTCACCGAGCCACTACTTCGTCTCGTAAAGATCTTATGTCTGGAATTATTTGTAAGTTGTAGAATCGGGCCCGAGGTATTGCTACTAATGAAGGAGTCGACATATTGCATATGCGTGGCAGGTTTCTCTGGATAGCCCCATCCGTTAGCTAGTCTTTTCACCAAGAGATGGTACATAGCATGATCAGGAGTTGGATTATTTTCTATAACATTTTCAGTAACTTCCTTCTTGGTAAAATCCAGCTCTGCAATGTAGCTTACGACATTCTTGTTTAGATGGTCTTCAGTAAGTTTATTGGGATAGCAGCACGACCTCAAGCGGTGGGAGTATCCGCGATTTATCCAAGTGTGTTTCATCACGTCTCCCAGTTTAATTCGAACTGCTTCATCGGCTTTTAGTAATCGACTCAGAAGATCCTTACAATCTGGTGGAAAGAACATTAAATCAATCAGTACATAGGCAATTGATTCTAACAAAGCTTATTGAGATGAACGATTGAATTTATTCGATTTATTAAAAAAAAATTAGGCTAGACTTATGCTTATGCTGTCACGGTTAACGTGNCCGCCCCCTCATATTTTGATCGCGCCCCCCCCCCCCCCCCCCCCATTTTAATACTGCTAGATACGCCACTGTGTACGACGCACACATACAAGATAAAAATATAATTTGTGAACGAGAAAAAAAGAGTAATGTGCATCAGGAACGCCAATTAGGCCGGAGACAAGCCCCCAATTTTACAATTGTAGACGTTGCATGGTTGCACAGTCCTACTTTTTACTCAACAAGGTTCCACCACACCGTTACGTAATGTAACGTTTTTAGCTCAACAAAAGTCGATTGTTATGTGTCACGTGACTACGGTTCATACAATTATAATTATTTCTTTAATAAGAATAACAAAAACAGTATGTTTTTCTTCATTTTTGTGTGAGATATCACAGCTAGGGCCTCCATAGGCCTTGTCGTCTTAGACGTGATTGTACGCTTACCTTTGGTGAGATATTCCGGAATGTTGCAACCTTTAATTATTTTAGCGTGTAACTTGGTCATATTGGTAGGAGAGTCGACTGTGAATGGGAGCTCGCCTGTTAACATTGCGTACATATTAACACCTCTATAAATAAAAGATATATATAGGCCTATAATAAATTTATAAAAATACATAATAATTATAAGTTGTTATTTTATTGATACAGTTTTGACGATGTAGATAGGCATATTGGAAAAGTTTATGTTCATTTATTTGTTCTTTACACTAGGTTTCCTCTTCAGTAAAACGTTGCTGTTCTTCCAGAGGGCCAAGAACAACATATTTATATATAGTGTGGTTATCACTTTTAAATATTTATAATGATAATTAGAAGAAAAATAAAACAATACTTTATGATATCCAAAACTTATAAATGGTAATTAAACAGTTTCTGTAATTTAATTAATAAGCCGGTTGTTTATCTTATTTTTAAACATACTGTATACGTTAATTTTTTTTAGAATCCAACAATATCTATTTTTTATTCTACTTACATACTCCATACGTCTACTGCTGGACCATAACTTGTGCTACAAAAAATTTCAGGTGCTGCGTATGCCGGGGATCCACACTGGGTTCTAAGAAATCCGTCGGATCCCAAGACGTTGCTGAGTCCAAAATCTGATGAAATAAGAAAAGTATTGTACACTCAATTTTGAACGGCGTGATTCTTGGGTTACGAAACGCTGCTATATCATGTGAATACAAGGGCTGTCTTATTTAAGACAACTCGCCTATATTTATAGTTGTCTCAGGTATTATCTGAGACAACTATGTTATGTCCAATTCCAACAGTAACACTTTGCTAACTGAACAAAACTTCGTTTGCAGCCCTACAATAGACACTATACATACCAATGACTTTCAAGTTGTTATCTTCATCCAATAAGAAATTCTCAATTTTAATATCCCTGTCAAATGAAAATTAATCAATCAATCAATCAGTCACTTTAAATTTCTTTACTCATCTTACTCTTAATTTCTAAAGACATGAAAAAGCATATATCGATAATATACGCCTATATGCATACACACATAATATATATATATACACATATATATATATATATCATAAGTAGTTTATATTATATATATACATATATACATACATAACATACATACATATATATATATATATATTGTGTATGATGAAATAGATATATTGCATATGATGAAAACGTAAACGAGAAATGTGTTCTGTTAATAATAATATAATAATAATAATTATTATTATTATTATAACTTAATTTGGAATAACTAACTATTTAAAAAGAATGTGAAATCGAATTGAATATTGCAATAACTTTAGATATAGTTAATATAATCTTGTAATCGTAGTATATAACTTTCAAAATATTGTTAAGGTCTTCAAATAATGTTTTATGTCTTCTTGTAAATTTTGAATTATTTAATTTTATTAATAATAATTTTTATTGTTAAACCTGTAATGTATTTTTTTTCTCAGATACATAAATCTTTTGAGGTGCAACTTATTTAATTAATGACACAATTTATACTTGTAATCTTAATATTTAGGGTAGCAGTTTAAAAAAAATGTTTATTTCATTAAAGAATGTTTATTATAAGTTTTTTCTAAATGTTTAGTAATGTCTTTTGTATGACTTTTACGTTTCAATTGTTTTAATGAACATTTACCTTTTTGTACATGTATTCCTCGATTGAATAAATTGATTATTGAGTAGGAACATTATTATGCGTGTAAAAAGTATTAAAGGTAAAAGAAATGCAGTACCTATGAACTAATTCAGCTTTATGCATATATTCAACAGCCGAAACCAATTGCCTCATATATTTCCTTGTTTCTCGCTCTGACAGTTTCCTACGATCGCAGAGATACCGCATAAATTCCCCACCCTCAGCAAGTTCCATAACAAGGTAGTAGTTATTCTGCGTTTCCAATACTTCGTATAGTTGTGCGATGTTTACATGGTTGAGTTTCTGCAACATGGCGGCTTCTCGACGCAAGTTCTTTCGCACGTAGTCACGTTTCGCAATCAATTTCTTATCGATGATTTTTATAGCAACCTATAAAAATACAAGTTATGGTATTCTATTAATTCCTTAGATTAAAATGCTTATATTTAATTATTAATAGTTAACATATCGTAAAAGCTCGATTAGAATTTATCTAAGTATAACTTTAATGAAAATCATTTAAAAAAATTACAGTAGAGTATTTTCCAACGACAACATCTGAGAGAACATAAGTCTGTATCAAGGAGTGTATTAATCGGCATTAAATCACCTTAACTACTGAACTTCATCTCCGTTTCTTTGAAATCCATGTACAGTATATGTAGGTCTACTGTATTCTCTCGAAAATGCTATCTTGAAAGGCTTTTCGAAATGGCTTTCTTTAGATTACTTTAGGGGGAGGGGGCTGGGGCTTTATTTCGAGATGGACTTCTCGAGATTAAGCCCAACGGGTTATTACTCCTACGTGTCTTATTCGAAATATCTGAACTCTGACATTTCTAATCGATTGACGAGGCCGAATTTAATTTATCTAATACAACTACAATAAATTCGACTTTGAAAACGTAATAAATATTTCTCATGATAACGATTGTCATTAAGTTTCGTTTCATTAAAACAATCAAATTTAATTATCCAAATGATTATTCAAGGTGTCCATGTGAGACTTTGATCAATATTCTTATAATCGTCATCAACTTACTTAATTAATCTGATTGAATTTGTATTGATTAATAATTTAATAATATCTTTACGTCGTGTATATATTACTGCTATGTATATCAGATATTCATTCACTCAAAGTGCGATAAAATATAATTTTCAAATTCTCCAAGAGGCCTAACGCAGGTAGGTTTTCAAAGTTGTTGAGATATATCGACACTGTTGAAATCTCGATACTAGTGTTTTTAAAATAATGATGACATAGGCTAAGCTAAACAGTTTTCAATTGAAAATTAAAAAGAAAAAAAATGTTCACCCCAAAGAAATATAAATGATTATTAACGTTCATATATAATCCTTTGTAAGACTCTCACATTAACTTGTACTATTTAAAGGATTTTTGTAGTTTTCATTATTCAAAATGTAAAGTTCGTGTAGTGGGTCCAGGAATTCAAAATGGGTGAGGTGGGGGAGGGGGTAAAAAGTCAATTTTACAGATGGAAGACCCAGAAAACCTCACTATGGCTGGTGCTGAGTTACGAATATAATGTCTATGGCACTTGTAGAAGGCCAGAAGTGGCACTATCGGACTTAAATTTGATTGTTATCGCCCCCTTCCCCAATATTTTTAAATTTGAAAAATTTAGAGGGCCGGACCGGATGCTACACCCCTCCCACGCCTTCAATCCGCATGTGCATTTCTTTGGATTACACTTTTTCTTTTTAATAAGAACACATTTTATAAGAACACTGAGGCTGAAATTGCTTAAAAATTAAGAACAAAATAAGAACAAATTGAGGCTGAGGTAGAATGTCAAACTAGAAAAACCAAAAAAATTATATCTGTACCTTATGTGCAGTAGGTACTATATAATACAGTACAGTAGGTGTACCTACCTCCCATTTGGGGCAATTTTTTAACCGGGGCCATTTTTTATGGGCCTTTCATTCAGGGGCCATTTTTGCGGGGCCGCTTTCACCTCCCAGTACAGTGTATACTGCTGTACAATAATAATTTTCTATGTTTGAAAAGTGTGTAAAATAAGAACAAAATAAGAACATTTTGAGCCTGAAATCTGTCAAAAAAATAAGAAAATTGAGCCTGGGCATAATTTTACTGGTTCTTACAAAAAAAAAGTGTATTGGTTTTAAACAAAGCTGTTACATAATTCAAATTTTTCGCAAGCGTGGATATAAATTAACACTAAATGAAATTATGCCATCTGAAAGAATGCAACCAGTGACAAGATCGTGTCAATGTGCTGAACCGTCGCTGTACTCGCAGTGTTAAAATCAATGGTAACGCTGTCTGTACAAAGCTTCTACAAGTTGTAAATCCATGACGAGTCTTTGTATACTAGTCCCAGTTGACGATAATCCAGGCGATCTTTAGTTAGTCATGCATGCATTTCGATCGCTCACTCGTTATTATTTGGCCTAATATTTTGTTTAAATAAAACCTTATATGCTGAGCATTCGTCAAAGTTTCCACAGTGAAGTTTTAATGTGCGCATCATCTCTAATTCTTTGTCACCGGTTTTAAAATAGTAAAGAAATACTGCTTTATTTCCCTTGGACTTTCTAATCTTAAGTAAAGCCGA
Organism: Anneissia japonica; assembly: GCF_011630105.1. Taxonomy (NCBI): domain Eukaryota; kingdom Metazoa; phylum Echinodermata; class Crinoidea; order Comatulida; family Comatulidae; genus Anneissia; species Anneissia japonica. The sequence continues at coordinate 179,871 of NW_022745982.1, forward strand.
ATTTCCAATAAAGAGGTTTTTCGTGTTGAAAAACGTCACCCACAAAAGCCGAGCACAGGTCGTTATCTGCCAACATTTTTTGTAGAAAATAATAATATGTAGGTTTTGTTTTAGGTTGCCTAGGTTTGAATTTTAGATAGCACTCTACATAACTAAGGCTTAGAGAGTACTTTTCCACATTATTACTCCAGTCATTGGAACGATGCCTGGGGGAAATTCCATAGTTTCCTTCCTGTATGAAATATACCAGCGCATTTTGTAGCTCGAACCCCCTTAGGTAACCACTCCTGGGTGGAGGCAAGCAATGTACGCTCAAGGACACAAGCGAAATGCACAGCGAGGGATTTAAACCCCGACATCAAGATTGGGAAACCAAACCGTTCCCGAGCTGCGCCAAACCGCTTCCACCTTCATCAATATTATCATCGTCTTCAGCATTATTATTATTATCATAATCATCATCACCACTACTATCACCATTATCATCGTCGTCGTCGTCATCATCATCATCGTCGTCGTCGTCATCATCATCATCATAGTTATCATCATCGCCACGTCTATATCTGACGTTCTGGCGTGTATGTGTGCCTCGCCCGAAGAAGAAACATTATTGTTTTTGCCGCAGCCTCATAATATTAACTCTTTGGTTTGTACGGTTTATTCTCTGAGTGTTTATTTTCTGAAAAATGCTGATCATGTATTTTTTTTATCATTCCGATTCAAATAGAAAGGCAATTAATTGTAATTATGGACATTGACATCACGTATTATGCATTTACTCAACGTTTACGATGTCTATAATACAATGCAGTACGTGACAAGTCAAACGCTATTCTATTCTGAGTAGGTCTATATTAATAATAGTCAGCGAAGAAGGTGAACACACAATAGGTCTATTAAACCATATTAGCCAGGACCTAAATTGAAAACTACCCTGCGTATGTTAATAATGACCAATGAGGATTGTGAAACATACCAACATTGTGTTGACATCATTTTATGTTTTGTTTGTCTCATGAACATCCGCCACCGTAAAACGCGAGATAGCGTGCAAGAGAACGTACAAACTCCACTCTAGCGACACTCAAGAATACAAATAATGCAATTTGTAGCACGTCACGTATCAAATAAATAACTGAGCCAAGTAACTGGTTGTTCGTTGAATTTTCTACCATTTCTATATAAACATTGCTGATATAAAGTAAACGCAATTATCCGATTAGTATTTCAGGTATTGTACATTATTGTAATGTATACTGCTACAAACAAAAAGCAGCTATATTGAGTCATTTCACATTCAGACGGATACGGGTATAAATATATTCCTGGTATGTCAAGTAACTGGTAATTTTAAGAGGGTACTCAAGCCAATCGGCAATCTTTTACGTTGGATACTTCTCAGTCTATGAGTAATTAACTAAGGGTTGAGAGGGGGAGGGGAGGGGTGCTATTATAAGGAAAGTAATGAGCCACTACTCTGGGTATGAAGTGATGTCTTAGCCCTTGTCATCGCCACACATTCTAAACTACTGTATGTATTTTGCTCAGCAAGCATTTCAATGGAAGGGGGGCGCTAGGTGAGGGGGAAAATTTTGGAGTGCCTGCAAACAATCATCTGGAGTATATATTATTAACCCATCACAAAAAACCATATATAAGTAACAGAGATATCAAATTTTAATTTGAAAATTAATTGACTTGTGAAAATGCACAAATGTTTAGGCCTATTTTTTTTTTTTTTTTTTTTTTTTTTTTTTTATTGTTTTATGAGGTTTCCCAATTTTATAACAAATTCTTTAATCAAGGGAGCCTATTGAGGCGCCAAGATGTTAGTGTTGTTGTTTTCTCTTTCTAAAATATCCAGTCTGCCGTTGAAAAGCCTATACAATTTAATTGTATGTCTATATGTATGAATTGATAATGTGCTATAGATACACGCCTCATAGATTATTGATTTATGTGCACGTCTATCTGTCCATAAAAATATGTCACTTTCTGTGGCATCATTCATCACTTTGAATTCGTACATTTGCACATGGAACGAATCGTTAACTTGTAATAATTTAATGAGCAACTAGAACGCATTGACTTATTGTACGTCAGCACATGTCCAGCTAACAATTTTATGTTAATAATAACATTGCAGTTTGGTATTTGTTTTAGAAAGTAAATTTCGACTAAATAACGTTGCTGTGACGTTGTGTAAACGTTATCATCTGAATCGCAATGTTCATAATTTCGCGTCATGTAGACGCATCGTCGCGTCATACTGTAGGCGCATCGTCCACTTGAAATTGAATTAACCACAATGAGCATGTTGATTTATAATTATGTTGTTAAATTTTCACTTTGATGTATTGCAGCCGGGGACGGAAATGCACTAAAGACACAATATCGATACTGAACTTTAAAAAAAAAATATTGTTGCCATTGCAACAGACATGCACACCTGCCGATGTCTAATCTCACCTGTATGGAGACTTGTCATTTACAAACAATAAGAGTGAAAATTGTTTTACTACAGGTCTACTTATAGGCATTTGATTTTTTTAAAATTTAATATGCATGTAAATACTGCAGAATAATGTAATTGTTGCATCTGAATGTAATTGGTCCAAGTCTTCATTTCAAAGCTAAAAAAGTGTAAGTAAATTGTTGAACTTATCAAATACCTGTCTCTTATACACATCTAGATGTGTATAAGAGACAGACTCAAGAATACAAATAATGCAATT